>NW_021619966.1:600472-655053 GCF_004785775.1 Grammomys surdaster
GAAGAAGAAGAAGAAGAAGAAGAAGAAGAAGAAGAAGAAGAAGAAGAAGAGGAAGAAGAAGAAGAAGTGGTAGCGGTATATGGGAAGGTTTGCAAGTGGTTCCCAACCTTCTTAATCCTATAATCCTTTAATACAGTTCCTCATGTTGTGATGATACCCAACCATAAAATTGTTTTCATTGCTACTTTAAAATTGTGCTTCTGTTATGAATGATAACGTAAACATCTGTGTTTTCCAAGGGTCTTAGGTTACCCTGAAAGAGTCATTCATTCATTCCCAAAGGAGTGATAACCTACATATTGAGAACTGCTTGTTTGGAGGATGAAGAAAGAAAAATATGCTTCAATGAAATAATAATCTCAAAGCTAAGGGAACAAGTACTAAATGAGTATAAAATTGAGAAGTTTGATGGCCAGGTTTTTAAAACTATATCACTGGTTATCCTACCTTGTGGTTAGCGTATATAAATAGAGAAGAATATTTTTTAATTAATTAATTTATTTATTTTAAACTCTAAATTTTGTTCCATTCCTGGTCCGCCCTCTGACTGTTTCACATCCCACACATCTTCCCTGCAACACTGTTTTCACAAGGACATCACCACCTCCCAAATCCCCATCCCACCAGACCTCTAAACTCTCTGGAGCCTTCAGTCTCTTGAGGGTTAAGTGAATCTTCTCTGACTAAACCCAGACTCAGCAGAGAAAAATATTTTTAAACTAAATTTTATTCGGATATGCTGTACAAGGGATTAGACATACAACACAGATACTAAGGTCATTTGCTGCTCTTGTAGAGGACCAGAATTCTGTTTCCAGCACCTCCATCAGGTGGCTCAGAGCCAACTGTAAGTGTGGCTCCGGGGAATTCAATGTTTTCTCCTGCCCTATACATGTACTCATATTCATTCTATAATCACCTGTCTTAAAAAGGGAATAAATCTTAAAAATGACAAAAATAAGAAAAGAGTAGGTGAATATTAGTTCTTAAGTGAAATGTTAGCTAACATAATTATGATAATACATAGCCTGTGGGTCCTAAAATAAAATTATTGACTCATATATTATTAAATAAATATTATGCCTCAAACGGCTAATGAAGCTATTCTTTCAAAATGTCATAAAGTAAATTGACAAATGCTTAGACTAAATCAGTAATCAGAGTCAGCAAATGGTTGTGAGTTCTTATAACGTTTATTGATTTTAAAATTTTTGATTGTTAGAGAGACGTAGCAGCTAATGCCTTTGATCTCAGCACTAGAGGGACAGAATAACGTGTGCACATGTACACACAAACACATAAATGCACACACATACAATAAATACATGAGATAAACATTTCATTTAAAAAAAGAAATTCTTAAGAATAAATGTTTTGGTAATAATGTAAACTAATAAAATACTATAATATTGAATGCAAAATGTGCACAGAGTCATTTTAGTGGAAAATGTCTTTCTCAGGTTTTCTTTTTGACTTTGCACAAATTTACAGATTAATTTGAATTCACAGATATTCTGCTACTAAAAAGGTACTGGACTAAAATCTGTACTTTTCATCCAGATACACTTTTAAAATCACATATCTTGAATATGTGAGTCTGTCTTTACTTTGACTGCCTCCTTTCCACCTAGCTCAGTGGGACTCCCTTAGAAATTTTGTTTACCATTTAGTACACATTCTATCAAGTTTCTAAAACTCTGCTAATTCCATAGGGGAACAGAAAGAAACGTTTAAATGGGGAAAATAATGTGTTTTCATATACCTGTAAATCAGTTTCCATTTTTAAAAATAGGGGAATTATCAATGATCCAGAATGCAAGAATCACAGTTGGATATTACACAAGCCAGACAGAGTTACACCTCTCGTGAATGATTTCAGTATATCTGTGCTCTAATAACGTACCTGCTAGTGCTTAACATTATGAAGGTTTTGAACTATCTCATCAAGGTTCAAGGTCACTAATTTCACAGGACCTGTCCTTAACATGGTGGTGTGCGTGTGTGTGTGTGTGTGTGTGTGTGTGTGTGTGTGTGTGTTGTATTCTGCATGTGGAGGTCACTTGGTCTAAATGTCTATCCTGCTGTGAGGAAATATGCATTTGTTCTGTCATAGTGGAAAAGAAGGATCCCTTGCTTATGAGCCAATTTTTGATCATATATTTGAAGTCAAGAATTTCTTTGGAAAAATTGGGCAACTGTTGACACTCTTCTAAATGTGCTTACGTAAACTAGAATGAGTCTCTATATTCACACAAAGAAGATAAGAAGATGGATATGAAGAGATTTAGGGTGTTTCCACTCTAACTTTCTGAAGGAAGGATTATAAGCCATGAGCTCATGGTGGTGCTTATGCACCTGAAGTTAGGTAAGAGGAATACTTGGAATGCTAAAGTGGTAAATGAGTATAGGCATGATCAACCATGACCTTTAAGTTCCATACTATCTCTAGATAGTTCCCTTGGGTAACTTACTGGGATAATAACAGCTGATGAGCACTTTCATAAAGTTTATTACTAACTAGTTTTAATTCATTTATAAAATTACATTTAGAAAATTCCAAATATAAAGTAGCTAAAATTTCTATGATCATACTAGCTGATGACAGTCTTGAAACAAGCTAAACAAAATCTTCTCTGTGGTTCTGAATTCACTGACATTTAAAAGGAACAGACATCATTAATCTTATGTGACCTAAAATATTATTGCAATTTCACATATTCTCTGTCAAGTTGATTGACATTTTTGTAACTTAAATCAATTTAGAATTGTTTGTGTTTACTTGTCAATTGTTTTAGATATATATTATATTATAATATTGTGATTATGGGGGATATTTGAGGGTGCAACATAGGACATACTATAAACAAATATAGCATTATGATTGCAATGTATTTTTGAAAAGAAAAACCAAGTGTACATGAGTGATGATGGATCACAGATATTTACTCTTCACGTGTGCATTATACCCTGGAGTTGCTACTTGCAATATTACTGCAAGTATAAACAAAGCACTTGAACACTGTGAGTCAGAAATGAAGGATCATTGATTGTGTTTAACTGGAGAAACTATTACTGCCATTGATATATTCCTTAAAATCCCTGACATTACTGATATGCAAATTTTTACCAAAATGCCTGAAAATGTATGAGAATAATTTCTGGCAATGGAGAAATTAATTAAGTACAAGTTTCTGTATTTAATTTCAGTGGACAGATAACTAATGGAGATGAATGAATTATATTTTAAAAATCATGTTTTAGCATATACTTGTCTCTGAACAAACTTATTTATATTTTTGTTTACCTTTTTCATCAATTTTAAGTTCCATGAAGCAAAAAATTATATAAGTTGAATTGAAAGCCAAAAGTATAATTGTAATTACAATCTAGTTTTACATTATGTGCATAAAACTATTCAACCCAAAAGACACATAACATTTTCTTACCAATACCAGTGAAGCTTCTCTAATCTAAGAATGAGATAGCATTTGGAAATGCAAAGACCAGTGAAATATGAGAGTTACAAATATATATTTGAAAACTTTGCCCTTGCCTTGGATAAAACATTAGAGAAAACAATTAAATTTAAACATTTTACCAATTAAAAATTTATAGCCAGTTTTTAAGTTAGAACAAAATTTGGAAAATCTATTTTATAAGTTTCTGTTATATTATCTATAAGAAATATTGAATATAAAAATGCTACATACCATATTAAAAGCCACGACCTGCTAGTATGGAGCTAAATCAAGAATTAGTAAGAACCTAATTTCTCTCTTGTTTTAATTCACAATAAAGGTTAAAATACTTTGTCTTTTGAGAATGGAGGAACACCAATGGGAAAAGCACTATAATCTCAAATATTTTCACAGATGTGTGTGATTTTAGAAGAATGAAGAAAACATACATTTATTTCCTTAAGATATTCTATATGCTTATTCCTTAGTATTTGAACCTACAAAAAACTTTCAAACAAATATTGAAACAACATATTATTAGTCATTCAGAAATTGCATATTTGAATCAAGAAGCTTTTATTCTATTGATATTTATCTTACATGACATTATGTTTAATTATTTCATCTCCACTTATCTGATTGACTTTTAATTTAAAACCATTGAGAAATACATTTATTTAATGGTAAAAATTTTTACATTACTTTAAACCACAGGTAAATTTCTAAGTTAGCTCTTATGGGACACATTTGCCAATGCTGAACTGCTATTTATTGTACCCAATAATCAGAGAGAGTTTATAAAAAGCAGTGGATAATGCCCAACACAGAAAAATGTACACATACTAATTTAGTTAATCCTGTAAAATAAAATTTAAAGGGGTAGTCATGGATCTAGTACTTCACACTCACCTTCTTTCTTCCTGTCACAATTTTCATGTGTCTAGAATTGGGGTTGCAACAGCATGAAAAGCACTCAACATTTCCTTTTTATTATTATTTGTTATTATTATTTTTAACATTCCCTTCAGGCTTTTGGCTTCATATTCTTTGGCAGATGTAATTCTAAGGTTTTCCAAAACTGCTCAAGAATATCCAACAAGTTGAAAGATCCTACTGTGTTACCATATTCAACCACGAAGCCAATGCTTAGTGGGACAGAAATACATAGAGATGAGTGTGACGTAATACAGCTCACGCCTTTAATGACTGATTAAAGCGTTCCCCCAACATGCTTTGATTTTATACCCAGTCCTCTGTCCCCTTGGATACCAGTGTATTGTTTCCTCTATAGGGATCCAATATTTGGCTCCTTACTTGCCAGACATTCACAGAGTTCATTCTCAATACAGCAACCTACGGCTTTTGATATTGAATATGAGTATCTCAGAGTCACTTCCACTTGTCACAGGATATAAAAGTATGATACTTTCATCTATTTTTTTTCAAACTTAATCGTATGATTTAAGGATTTCATTATGTGGTAGGAAATTTTATGCTATCAAAATGAAGAAGGGATGAACATTACCAGGACTCATCTCTATGTTTGAAACTTCTGGAAACCCAGCCGTTGTATCATACCTGTAGTTCTGATATATGCAGCCTCTCTTGGTGCCCAGGGATCTATATGGTGAAGATGGTTACTTTCAATAACCATCTTCTGGATATTGCTATCCACTTATCCTTATACTTATACCTTCCTTCTTCCTATTCACAAGACATGGAAGATACTAACTAAAACCCCATATTATAGTATAATGTATTCTATGTAGTGACATATTATACATTCACTGAGTTTTTGAAGTAGGCATTGACAATCTAAGTTTTATGGCTCAAATTGAATTGGCCAGTCATTTTTCAAAATAGGATTATTGAATTACAGCCACACTCGATTTCATTTTCACATATTATACATGGTTGCTTAAGAAGCTTAGCACAGGCTTAAATGACTAAAATATGCACGACTTCACTTTTCATGCAGGTTTCTTCACCAATAAATCAGATATTAGGGACTCACAAAAGAAAGTAATTATGATCACCTCTCAGTGAACCCCAAGAAAGTAAGAATGGTAAGGAAAGAGGATGAGAGACACCATAAAACAGTAAAAAGTACATGTCTATTTATTACCTACCCCCAGCTCAACTGGCCTGACTGGGCTAAAGATCATATGTCACAAACTTTTTAAAGAGAAGCAGAAAAATCATGTTTAATTGTTTTAAATTGTGTTTATTTAGTGTGTGTATGTGTGCTTGTGTGTGCGTATGTGTGTACAAGTGAGAAGAACAGAAGACAGCTTCAAAGACTTCATTATCTGCTGTTTAATTTTTGGTCTTGGGAGTGGATTTTAAGTTATCAGACTTGGAGGCAAATGTTCTTACCCACAGTGCCATCTAGCCAGCCTTAGAAATTTACATTCTTATGCAAGCCCTTCAAGTAAAAACATTAACAATTTATTAGGAAAGTTTGAAGAAAAAGCAGTAAATTTGACATGGATGTTGCCATGGAATATCTATGAACTCAGTTTAAAGTATGCATATTTGCATACTCAGGTATTTTTTTCCACAAAGTTTTTACTTTGTACCACTAGTATGGCTAACAATGTATAATGACATAGATAATTTTGTGATGTCTCTAAAATATTTCAATATCACTCTTAAAACCTATATTGGCACAGTCACATAAAATACTAGAATATACTATTCAGACCACACAGGAAACCGAGACAGCAAAGTGGAAGAATGCCCCTCTATGTCAAACTTCATCCATTAAAGCTCCAGCAGCTGAAGATTCTACAGTTTCCCCAAAGATCACTACCAAAGGACCAAGTGCTCAAGTATCTGAAGCTATGGAGACATTTTTTTTCATTCAAATGCCCAAACAGTGTGCTTTCATTAAAACTGAGCTGTTGAACAATTGTCAAAGAGAGGAAAGGTATATGCTATTCTAAATCAATGCAATGTGTTCCACAGTTCTTACTACATCTTAAACTTCTCTGTAAATGTTTAAGCGATCTAATTAGCTTTGGGTGAACATCTGTCAATGCCCATTGAAGCAAAAAGTAAACAGTAACAAAAAGTTTAATTGCATCTAGTTGTATCTTTATTTTACATTGCTTTTCAGGCTAATAATTTTACCATACACAGATGTCCAAGCTCAATATTGTATGGTAGGTATATCATAGTTTCGGTTTTCTTAAATGAGATATTTCATGGGCTGTAATAAAGTGGCATCTTTTAAAAGTGTAACAAAGATCAGAGAACAGGTCTCTACTGAACCTCTGGTAAAAATAATGCCTGTTGAATTCCCATGGCATCTCTAGACCAGTGGGAAATCAAAAAAAAAAAAAAAGATGCTGTAGAACACAGGGTAAGAGGGCTCTTGCAGAGATGATTAATCAACCAGCTGCAGCTCAGAGGCCAGGAGCAAATTCTAAAAGTTTGTATTTGTCTCCATTTGTATTCTAAAACTTGTTTCCTGTTTGGTCCCTTCTACTGTGGGACCTGCTGAAAACCTGGGATAGGAGAAGAATCTGTTGATTTGTTCCAAGAAGTTCAGCCTGCAAAGCACATAGCAGGCTGAATCCTAGGTGGGATTTGTCCCTGGAGGGACATCAAGGAAATGCTCAGCCCATTTACTTTCTGTCTTGACACATGAAGTGTTCTGTCTCACCTTTGAAAATTGTATGGTCTTCCAAAGCTGAAAACAGTAATGGACACCAGAAATTGGGAGGTCTTTTTATAAAGCAATTGAAGTGAATGAGCTGTGAGTGAATACTTGTGGAGAGATTGTCTGAGATGCCTGCTAATGACTATTATTATAGCTTGCTCTGTTATGTGTCTGGTGAGCTAAGAAGACAAGTGAGGTTGATAGACAGTACAGACCAAAATGTGGCAGGCAGCCCTTTATAGCATCACCCGAGAGAAAGAAATAAACAGACAATTTCTTTTCTAAATAAACATTCACGCATATGCTTTGGAGGAATTGTTTCCATGGAGAGGATACAAGGTTGTGAAGTTATGTATCTGAGGGTTTCCTAATACTGAACTTAGATGGCTATTTAATTTGGACGGTCAATTGTTTGCTTTAATCAGACTATCCTCCTGCAGGTGTTTCTGTAATAGCCATAAAGCACTCCACTGTTAATGCTAGTCGTGGGCTGCTCTGATAAGGAAGACAAACATGGGTAACTTGATAGATGCTACAGGATTTTAGAAAACCTTAATTA
Organism: Grammomys surdaster; assembly: GCF_004785775.1. Classification (NCBI taxonomy): domain Eukaryota; kingdom Metazoa; phylum Chordata; class Mammalia; order Rodentia; family Muridae; genus Grammomys; species Grammomys surdaster. The sequence goes on from NW_021619966.1 coordinate 608,154, forward strand.
GTGTTTTTGGATAAGGAGTAGTTAGGCGGTGCCTGCACTCCATTTTATCTGGACTTTCTGAATATCAGTCTGTGATGAAACTTGCAAAGTGGGTTTGGATATTTTGGTTGCAATTAAAATATTTAGGAACTTATCCTAAGCTGTTTTTACCTATGTCAATATGAAGCATACTGTATAATTTTATAGGTACATAGATTTGATTTATGGTACGGATTTACCCAAATGCTCATTTGGTTCAGACTTTCTCTTTATTTATTATAGTGCATCACTTCAAATAAACGACTTCTCAGGAAAATAGGTTCAGCTAATCAGGAAGGTTTTGGCCTGAACACAAATTCCCAAGAGGTTTTGTGAATGCTTTACCTAAAACTGTTGGTTCTTATTGTGCAGAGCTTTGATAACACAGAGCCTGAGCACACAACATCTGGCCTAGACCCAGATGTGCTGCTTATCTGTTGCATGGAGATGAGAAGGTTACTCCTCTCTGTCTCATGTTCCTCATCACTGAATTGAGGGAAATAATATCATTGCTCTCTTGAGATTTTTGAAAACTGAAACTTTTTCAATAATTACAAAGTACTTAGAATGTTGTCAGGAATAAAGAGAACACCTATATCTTTGCCTGCTTTCCCTATAAGCAGACATAAATATCTAAATACCCAGAAGATGCAAACATGTAGGGTGGAGGAAGGAACTCTAAATTCATGTCAAAATTGTTTTTATATTGAATTGGGTAAAAAATATCACTACATACCATTAAAATGTAGTTTTATAGTGCTTTTGTTTTCTTTGGCTTTTTGTTTTGTTTTGTCTTGTTTTGTTTTGTTTTTGATGCCAGAGTAAAACCAACTGTCTCCAAGTAGGACATAGCAACTTATCAAAGCTGTTGGGATGGCAAGGATATTCATAGGTATTATTTTCTGATCAGCTTAATGAGGGAAATTCAAATTTGATAATTTGGTTTTTGTTTATTTGAACCTTGTGAAGTGGAAAACAAACAGAAAAGTTTACCAAGTGAGTTTTCCATTGCATTGGAGAATTGGTAGTGTGTATCCTTTACTGAGTTCATTGGCATTACCCTGAAGGTTCACTCTGAGGAGAGTATGAAGGTGTTATCACACTGAGATTCACTATCATCATGAGTCTAGTCACTTTAGAAGATTAGGTTTTTAAACATTTTACACTGCTCTACTGCATAGTCTCAGAACTTGAAAACTCCAACCAATTTCCTTGTGTTTTGATTTCTTGTTTTGATTTTATATTAGGTAATTCATTCTATTAATTTATATAGAACATTAGAATAGTATTTGCTAGTGTGAAAATAAATTCACAAACACACAGAATATTATTCAGGAAAAAAATGTTGCAGGTTTTTGTTTATTTGTTTTAAATCTTATTTTTTTGTTTTTGTGGGGTTTTGTTTGTTTTTAAAAATACTGCCATGCCATCAATTCCTAGAAGGATTTATCTTTCAACTATTCCAGTTTATCACTGGCCTAATTAATACTAAAATGCATCAAAAATTAAGTCCCTTATGTAAAACTACATAGTGCTTCCATATGACCTATTCCAGTCCTTCTATATGCTTTGAAGTATCACCACCATGTTTTTGATATGGAATACAGTATAAGAATTGTGTAAACCGTAATGCAACAAATTGAGGAAATCTAAAAAAAAAAAAGCCATCTGCACATGTTAAATCAAAACATAATTATTTACTTTGAGTGTTTCTGTGTTTGGCTTAATCTAATCATGTGGAAGCTGAGGTTTGAAAAGTGTGACTCTCCAACTAGCCATTGAACTGATCATGGGGTTCTCAATAGAGGAGTTAGAGTGAAGACTGAAGGAGCTGAAAGGGTTTGTGGCACCATGAGGAGAGCAACAATACCAACCAACCACAGCTCCCAGGGTCTAAACCACCAGCCTGGGAGCACTTAGGGGGGGATCCAGGGCTTCAGCTGAATATGTAAAAGTGGAGGGCCCTGCTGGGCATAGGTGGAAGAAGAGAACCTTGACCTCATGAAGGCTGGATGCCCCAGGGGGTGGGAATTTTGAGGGTGGGGAGGTGGGAGTGGGGGGGGTGTAGATAGATGTTACATCCACAGAGAAGAAGGAGGAGGGGCGAGGGGATTGGGGGTTCCGAGGGGGTGGTGGGGGATGGGGTAAGGGGACAACATAGGAAATGTAAATAAATCATCCAATAAAAAAAAAAAAAAGAAAAGAAAAGTGTGACTCTCTGTGGTTTTATAACTACATACTATTTACTACCAAGTCATTAGATTTAAAAAAAAAATCCTTTTCTTTGTACAATTCTGCTTATGCTTTCGATGGTTTGACAGTATGCCATCAAAGTTAAAGATCTGACCCCTGGAACTAATCAAACTACTTACAATGTGCTTTGGCGTTTTACATCTGAGTGAACATAATAATTTTTCTATCTTTATGATTCTTAAAATAGGAAAGTAGTTGCCTGTAGTAATAATATAGAGTTTTAAAATAGTTCCTTCTGCTTGAAAAGTTGAGCTATGTGTAAGCTATAGATGTGTGGGTCCTCTCTATGGTCTATTTACCAGGACAATGCATTGGTGGCTCAACTCTTGCAATATTTGTGCAAGTGTCACAGATACTACCGTGACATTAGATACTAGAACTGTTTTCTATATGTTATTCTTCATATTCATCCTAAAATTTGTATACATTGCATATGAATTATAGTATAGATGATAATATCTATGATATGTTAAAAAATAATCATGGTTTAAATGAGTTAATTTTGAAGAATGTTTTGACTGTTATGAGGAATATAAACAAACCATAACAGGATAGGGAAGCAAGCCAATTTTTGATAACTATGTGTAGTATAGAAAGGTCAGATTCTAAGGCTAAACTCTTAGGGTAAAATTGATATCTTAGAGTAAAATTAATTCAACTTATATTTCCCATTTGAAAAAGTACATTGGCTCATTTTTCTCATCAAATTGTTCATACTAAATTGATAATACTGCAGAGTGCACAGTACATAAGAAGGGAGGGGATGGTAGAGCGGATCTGTGAGATTGGGACTAGGATGATGGGGGTCTGTGATCAGGAAGTAAAGTGAACAAATAATGGGAAAAAAGGAGTAAAATCAAAAGACAAGACTATCTCTGTAATGGAGAGATGTGTCTTATGTTTCCTTCTGGGGGCACAATCTTATTCAGGGCAGATTACTATCCTGTCTTTTATTTTTCCATTTCAAAATCTAAAGAACATGCCCACTACAAAATTCCAGAAATTCATCCTGGGAGCATAAATTGTAAAATAAGGAATATCAAGCAGATCTGAATAACTCCTGAAAGCTCTCAAATGTTTTTACATACCTTCATCCAGAATAAAATCTCTCAAGATGAAGCTCATCAAAAGATGAGCCGGGATTTCTTCTGATGTGTCACAAGGGAAGGGAAATGGTTGTTTGTTTGAGCAAAGTAGACCCAGTAGTTCCTTGCAAGTAAACCAGAGATGACTTCACAGCAACTGTTCTCCACTTTTTTGATCAACTTTGGAGTAATGGCCAGACACTAATTATAAAGCCAATCTAAACCTGCAATGCGTTTCCAGTGTATGTATTAATAAACATTAAATTTTTATAAGCAATGGATGAAGGGATTACAGTTTCTGAACCTTAATGGATATGAAGTTAGTTAATATTTTATAGCTATAAGTACTAAAGATTTGCTATAGCTCAGCATATTAACAAAGCATCTTCATATTTATACCTCATGTCTTTACCTACACTGCCACAGGAAGACTGAAATGTCCATATGTAGATTTTTCCAATTTGAAGACCTTTCATTTACAGAAACAATCTATAAAATAATTAATTTTATATACCATAAAAGATGACTATGTAATATGTCTCTGCTTTACAAGGAAAAATAGTAACAGTGATCTCCAATACATGGCATGTGCACTTAACTTACAGATAGTTACAACTTTTGGGAAGACAATCCAAAAAATGATTTATGAGCATTTTCTAAGAGTGATGAGAGTTTTATCAGAGATGTCGTCTACAATACATTCCATTTCATGATTAACAATATCAATAATATAAACAGGAGATTCTGTAGAAATTCTAGAGCAACAACAAGCTACTTTTCAATCCTTTGGAGAAGGTTGGGGATGGTAGAATAATGGATGCAGCTTTCTAATGATACTGAGATATAAGTAATAGGAAAATAAATGGCCATAGATCAGCCAGAATCAATAAATCACTCAATATTCCTATCTTGGTCTCCCTCTCTGTTTAGCATATATGTAAAAGGCAGGAATGGTGCTACATCCAAATACAGAATGGTATTTTGGTTTATTGGGTAGAAAATAAAACCATAATAAAGCAAGTGAAAACTAAAGTATAGAACAATAGGCAAATTATTTTATTGTACACATAAAGAATTTATATTTAGCAGACAATGCTCAACTATTGAGTATAGGGAAAATATGTGTTTTGTAAAAGAAATTAACACTAAGTACAGAATGGAGATAACTTCCTTATCTTCATGTTTATAGATCTGTGGATAGATTCTTTCATATAAAGAAAATCTCAGGAAATTAAATGTTCCAGCTCATACTGAGATAACCTTTGTCAGAATGATGAGACACTGGGTCTATGTGTATTCAGTGAGTACTAGTCATGGTATTTTAAGCCCTATAACAATCATGGTTTTCCTTCCGTTCATCCCCACGATTTCCTGTTATTTTTCAGAGTAATGAGAGGAGAATTGCTTTCTTTTTCTTACTTGTGTCTTTCCCTTCTAAGAATGCAGTCATCTTAGCTATCACTTTAATACCAAATTTCAGAGAAAAAAAGTAACTCCAGAAATTTTTCATTTCAGTGTATTAAGCAGTGTCTTCTTTAGTGCAATGTTCTATTGAGAATTTTTGAGTCTACGCTCATCAGACAAGTGATTCTACAACTTTCTTTTTTTGTTTGTTTTTTCCTTCCTTCCTTCCTTCCTTCCTTCCTTCCTTCCTTCCTTCCTCCCTTCCTTCCTTCCTTCCTTTCTTCCCTACTTTTTAAAATTTCTTTTTCCTTTTAATTTCTTTTCTTTTGCCCTGAAACTATAGTTTTTCCATCATGGTAATACTGACTTTGGAGAAAAATTTTGGAAATGTTCTTTCTTCTTCTTTTTTACAAGGTAATTTGAGAAGCATTGTTGTTCGTTGAAGGACTTATAGAATCTGGCACTATATCCATGTCACTCTGAGCCTATCTTATTTGATATATTTGTAATTAGTGCATCTGTCTAATTAAATATTATGGACTGAGTTAAATTATTTATTTCATTATGATTTAATTTTGGTAGGTCATATGTATCAGAAGCTCACCTATTCCATTCATATCTACTTTTGTAAATTATATATTTTTAATTATTTATTATTCTCTGAATATCCTTTTAAAAGTACAAAAGAGTATAAAATTTTATAAAATACAAAATGTCTCTTCTAATAATCCCTTTTCGTCTCTGATTTTATTGAGTTTTCTATCAATTATTTTGGTGGATGTTGCTAACGGTTTGCCAAACTTGTTCATCTTTTCAAAGAATGAACTGTTTCTCTGATTCTTTCTAGTTTTTTTAATTTGTGTTTCATTAATTTTACGGCTGATTTTTTATTATCTCTGTGCACTTACTCTTTTCAGGTGTTGTTTTTTCTTGTGATCTATGGACTTTATGTTTGTAATTAAGATATGAATATGTAATTTCTTAAAAATTTGAGTTTATAATTTAATTATGATATTTTCCCCTTCCCTTCTCTACAAACCCTTCCACTGCTGCTCTCTAACCTAATTCAAATTCATGACCTATAGTTTTCAAATATTTATTGCATGTGTATGTGTGTGTATATGTGTTTGTATGTGTGTGTGTGTATTTTAAAAATATCCTGTTCTGTTTCTATAATTCTACCTGTGTGTATGTTGATAGGGCAGATTGTTTGGTAGTGAACAAACAATTAGCGTGTCCTTACCTAAGGATTAATTATGTTCATTCACTGGTGCTATCCTTGTTCTGAACACATTTGGATAGTCGTGTTGCTGAGACTTTATGAGTATAGCTTCTGACATTACCAGAACATGCATTCTCACAGTCCTGATCTTCTAGCTCTACAATATTTCTGTACTCCTTTCCACAATACTTTTTAAACCCTGGGTATAGGAGAGATTTTTTTTTTAGATGTATCCATTCATACTGGGCTCCACACTCTACATTTTGATTGGAAGTAATCTCTATATGAGACAAAGAAATTTCTTTGATGAAGGGTGAAGACTACATTTAACTATAGGTATAAGGACAAATGTTTACAGACTCTTGTTAGAGATTATCTTGTTTATTGAATAAGTAGTTGTAGATTCTACTCCAGTAACTGTTACTTCAATAGCAAAGAGGAATTAGCTAGGTGTTTAATACCATACAGGATATCCTTCTTGTTGAGCAGGTGTTACGTCTAACTAGACATCAGTTATTTAGTGCTAAGTTATATGAGCCAGTTTTGCACCTGTAGAGTTATAGTGCCGTACTGTTTGTTGATGTGATTCATAGGACATAGCTGCGTAGGACTTTTGGTAGCCTCCCTCCCTTGGAAACATGTATGGTACCTTTTACTACTGTCAAAGCTAGTCCACAGGAAGGGGATAATATACATAACCTCAGGACTGACTTCCTTATGTCCCATGAGTTTTGGTGTGGTGTGTTTTCACCATACCATATTTTATTACCATATAATAATATACAATTATTATTTTTCAAATTTGATTCTTGATTTCTCTTTTGTTCCAATTTTGTTTGAGTAGATTATTGTTTCAATGAGTTTATATAATTTTGGTTGTTTATATTGTTCTTATTATCTGTCCAGCTTTAATTCCTCTGTGGTTAGATAAAATGCAGACTGTTATTTTGCTTTTCATATATTTGTTGAGACATGCTTTATGTCCAATACATGTCTGATTTTTGAAAGACTCATGGTTCATGAGAAAAAAAGTATTCTTTAGGGTTTTGGCGCAGTGTTTCATGAGATTATGTTGGTCTCATTTCATTTATTATGTCATGTACATTAGACTTTCACTGTTTAGTTGATGTCTAAAGGACCCATGTATTGGTCAGAATCAGGTATTTTGGTACCCACTACCACTGTGTCGGATTCAATCTTTGGTTTTGGGCCTAATCACAATTGGTTTTATGAAATAAGATGAAAATGATTTACTGAAATTACCAGAGACAGAAGAGGATGTACCTAAATAGTTACAATGTTTTTTGAGGGGCAGAAGTGATTTTATAGTTGACCATATGAACCGTACCTCACAAGAGTTATAGTATAAATGTTTTATATTATATGCAGATAATTTCAGCAAAAATTTGATAAAGCAAGAGGAATACAGAGTCAGAAATCAGAATCTTCTGTGCTAGATCAGAAAGCATATATATATATATATCCTTGTTTAATAACCTGTTTGCTAACTAGTGGGCTTCCTATATCTTCTTTACTCAAGGAATCTATCATCAAGATTTTTGTCATGTCCCTCTAGACTAAGAAACATTCAGTTGGTAAAATTCCTGTTTACTATCCACTCATAACTAAGAAGTAGATCAAACTTTCTCTATACACTTTATACACACATTTTGTTTACAGTGTTTGTCTCGTTTGAATAATTTGTTCATATTGGAGTTAATTAAAGAGTCTTCAATTTAGTACAAGGCTCTTTCTCTTTATTAGAACACTCAAAAGCAAACTGATTTTTCTTTGTATCTGTATCTGCTCTTAAGATAGTAAACCTGAGAGGTGTAACACTGAGTGGTAGTGGGGTAACAGAGAAACATAAAGCATTAGCTTAGGAGAACATCTGCTAACTAGGGCATGAAAAACTTCTAGGAAGATCATTGTCTCGAGAACTGTCTTGAAAGAAGCAAAGATGTGGTATTTTAGTTTCCTAAGTACCTAGGGGAATCCTTCAAAAAAGGATAATCTATTGTTTTCTATCAATTTTGTTAATTATACTCTATCTTTCCTTGGATAGATAAGGAAGGCACATCAGAAGTGATAAGACAGTGTAACAAACCAATTTAAGAGTTGAATAAATAAATTCTTATTATACCACATTAAACAAACCAAAAGACAGTAACAGTGTAAGTGGATCAGTCTTCTTATGTATAGGTTTTCATGGCTAACAATAGGAAACCAGGTTATAATTGTCTTTCTAGTATTTCATCCTAGGACAACTAGTTACTAGTAGTGTAGTCAGGCTCTGCATGTTACTCTAATGACTTCTTCAGCGTCTGTGACTGTCCATCCCTGTGAAGTGTCCTCAGAACAGAAAGATAGAGATTGTTTTGTCTTTTTTTATTGGATATTTTATTTACATTTCAGATGTTATCCCCCCCTCAGCAACCCCCTATCCCCTTCCACCCTCCTCCTGCTTCTATGAGGATCTACCTCCACCCACCTACCCACTCCCACCTCCCTACCAACAAATTCCCCCACACTCAGCATCAGTCTTCATGGGACCAAGGATCTCCTCTCCCACTTATGCCCGACAAGGCCATCCTTCTCTATATATACAGCTGAAGCCATGGGTCCCTTTCTATGTGCTCCCACATTGGTAGTTTAGACCCTGGGAGCTCTGGTTGGTTGGTATTGTTGCTCTCCTCATGGGGCCACAAACCCTTTCAGCTTCTTCAGCTCCTTATCTCTAACTCCTCCATTGGAAACCCCATGATCAGTTCAATGGTTAGCTGTGAGCATCTGCCTCTGTATATGTCAGGCTCTATCAGACATCTAAGGAGACAGCTATATCAGGCTCCTGTCAGCATGCACTTCCTGACATCCACATCAGCGTCAACCTTTGGTGACTGCACATGGGATGGATACCCAGGTGGAATGGTCTAAAGTCCCACCTTCAGTTTCTGTTCCACACTTTGTCTCCACATTTGCTCACTTGAGTATTTTGTTACTCCTTCTAAGGAGGACCGACGTGCCCCGACTTGGTCTTCCTTCTTCATGAGCTTCATGTGGTCTGTGAGTTGACTCTTGGGTATTTCAAGCTTCTGGGCTAATATTCAATTATCAGTGAGTGAATACCATGTATGATCTTTTGTGGTTGTGTTACCTCACTCAATATGATATTTTCTAGTTCCATCCATTTACCTAAGAATTTCTCGTATTCATTATTTTTAATAACTGAATAATACTCCATTGTGTTAATGTAGCACTTTTTTTTTTGTACCCATTCCTCTGTTGAAGAACATCTGGGTTCTTTCCAGCTTCTGGCTATTACAAATAAGGCTGCTATGAACATAGAGGAGCATATGCCTTTGTTATATGTTGGAGCATCTTTTGGGTATATGCTCAGGAGTGGTATAGCTGGATCCTCAGGTAATGCTATGTCCAATTTTCTGAGGAACGGCCAGACTGATTTCCAGAGTGGTTGCCTCATCTTGCAATCCTACCAACAATGGAGGAGTGTTCCTCTGTCTCTCTCACTGTATCTGTCTCCCCTCCTTAACTTTTTCTTTCTCATCATCATCTCTCTCCCCCTCTCCCAGTCTTTCTGTGTATGTGTGCATGTTTGTGTGAATGCATGTGTGTGTGTGTGTGCATGCGTGTGTGTGTTCCATTGTTCCTGAAAATATTATTATAATGTGTTACAATGTATCACATGAAAAACGTGGATAATTTGAAGTTGGGATGTTGAGGATAGATGGAGAAATAAGCAACATCCAAAAGGTGAACAAAACACGTATGCAAAACAAGTCAAGTCACATTTGCCTATCCACCTGCAAATGGCCAGCAAATAGATCTCTCTTTTAGGTCTTCAGGTCCATTAGAAAGGACCACATATATTATACAGAAACACTCAGGTATACTGGTATTGTCTTTTCAGATGTTACCCATTGGATATTTTTTACATATTCTTTTTTGTCTGTTCTCTTATTATTTTTCTGCTCTTTCTTCCTCTCTTTCTTTCTTGAGAAACTCCGATTCATATGACTTACTGATAGTGCAGAGCTTGTATATAGCTTTGACTCGTAACTCAAGTAGTGATGGTTGAGAATCTCACCAAAGGACAGCAATATTTTCAAGTAGCCAAATACGGGTTCATATTAGTAAGGCACTTTCAGAGTTCAGAAGAAAGATCTTTAGCATTAGTAAAAGTAATATGAAAGCTTGGAAACTGATTACAGGGAGCCCTGATAAAGAAATATTAAGGGACTGTAAAGGGATTTTCATACTAATGGCAGAGCAAATAGATAATTTTCAGAAGGCCCAGGTAGCCAGTCTAAAATATGCTGTGTGTCCAAGTTAATAGCCTCATAGAAAATACATTGCTCATATTGCCCACACAAGCGAATTCAGCTCAGACAAATAACGCTATAACAGGTAATTGGAAGTGCTCTTACCCAGATTAGAATGTGCCTTAGGAAGCATTAGCAGTAGCACAATGTTTTTGTTTTGTGTTTTGGTTATTCAACTTTAGGATTTACATTGCTTTTATTAAGATGAATCTTGCAATATGCCACAACTACATATTTCTCAAGCTAATAATGATGACCCTGTAACAAAAGGCAATGGCCTTACCTATCCCTGCTTATCAATTATAACTAGAAAAAAATCACATAGATTTCTAGTTCCATAAAATTATGCATGCATAATATTCTAAGGCTTCTTTAGGAAACAATATTAGTATGCTCTTATCAATCATATGAGATCATTTCTGAAATTCAGAATTGCGATATGATCATCTCAAATTAGGTGTCAAGTTTTAAAACCCCTTAGCCTATTAGTCATTTTTTAACTATTTAAAGTTATTTTCTCATTTTACTTTACTTTGAATATTCCCAACACATGCAAAAGTCTCAATGTTTAAAACATAATTACCATAAGACATTTATGTTGTTTAAATATATTGGATAAACTATCTTATATGCTATATAACTACTAAGACTCCATGATGCAGCAATGTTATAAAAAAAATAAGAAATTAGTATACTGTAAAATAAATTTAAAAAGTCATTGGAAATTGGATATTTTTCTGGCACAGTATATCAGATCACCCCACCCCCTTCATTTTGACCTCTAGTTGTAAGAGAAGGAAATAAAAGCATCTTTTCCTTTTAGAATCATCTGATAACCAAATTAACTAGCATGTCTGCATGGTGTTTTTTTTCTTTCTTGTTGCTATGACAAAATGCATGAAAAAAAAAGCAATTTGCAGGAACCATGGAAATGTTGTGGCTTAGAGTTAGGTAAGGCCTGCTGGCTGGTATATGGGAGGAAGATACAATCAGGAAGCAGTGCGTGCTGGTGATCACCTTCCTTTTACATGTTTGGCTCATTGACATTAGTGCCCACACTTAGGGTAGAGTCTTCTTTCATTTATCAACTCAACCTAAAACTTACATCACAGGCATGTTCAGATGTTTGTTGCTATGGTGATTGTAAATTCCATCCAGTTGAGACTCAAAGATAACCAAAATAATTCTCAAAGACTGGCTTTGGCTACTCATAAATATTGGACAAAATAGTACTTGGTTGAGAAAGGAAACACATATAAATAAATGGGGATGATAATGATTCTACATTGGACAAAATTAACTCAGTAAGTTTGTATTGGTGTTGTAGACAATTAGCTGTTGTTAAAGGGTTGGACCTTCTGACTAACAACTACTATATTTTTCTAATCTAAAAGCTACTCTTTGAAGTCTTTCAACAGATACAGTTGGAATAAAAATAATTATTGGAAAAAATCATTCATACTTCCTTCAAGAGCCTCATGCACCTTGGAAATGCTGCTTTTATGTACTCCGTTAAAATTATGTACCTTTTTATGCCAATACACTATCAATTACTTAAAGCCAGTTTTTATGCTCCACCTTCTTTATGATTCTTGTAGCTATATAACTTAGAAGTACCGAAACCGTATATGTCTACATTTTTCTTAAATTGACCTTAAAAGTGAAGTTTCTTCCTATCAGAAAGGTATCTTTGTAACATCCAGGGTTTTCCTGAATTTACAACCCCCAAGATATTTGTGTTTAACAGTGAGTAGCCAAGAACTTTATATGAGGGAAAGCATATATTATCTGTTATTCAAAACCTTGTTTATTTTTTTTTGTATAATGGTTTTATAGTTTCATCAATTTTCTTGTGAACTCACATTTTTCTATAATTTTAACCATTAACTGTCTCAACAAAGGGTGCTGTGCACTGCTTTATGTTTAGCTTGGGATCGTTGATGAGTATGAAATCAGAGTGTCTGTGATCTAGGAAGTTAGCTCATGTGCATATTCACAACACCGATTCTGGCTTTCTCTAGGCAGAAAGGACATTGTCTCTGACATTGATGAATCTGAACTTCTTCCCTTATGTTCAGCTATGCCACCTCCTAAGGTCTTTCTTGGATTTTTCAGCTACTTTGGAGTAACTAGTCCAGAATTTGATTTTAAAATCATAGACATGAGATAAGAAAGACTTTGTCTTCCTAAATTGTTTGCTTTTGGCCAACTACTGTACAGTCAGTCATTCTACCTCAAATATAACAAAATCCAAATTTTGGCTACCTTTCTAAAATAAGATGGAAATAAAAAAACAGGTATTATTGGTCGTTATTAATATCTCAACATATATTCAGACCATACTAATATATTTAGTACAAAGAAGTTTTTACACATAATAGGCACTTAATAAAGAGTATAGAATTTGTGGGTATTTGAATAGTTCTTAATTGGTACAAAAGAGAGCTATCCTGTTTTAATATCCTTTTTGATTTTCTGTCTTATAGTCAAGATTAATATTGTCCTTGATAAGTACCCCAGTTCTTTGGGCTGAAATATGATATCTAAAATTGTGTAAAAGCAGAACAATAGTTATGGATTGTTATTGCATTCTATATCATTATTATAATTCAAAGCAAAATTATTCTTGATATAAAATACAGGGTGCATTTTTCTGGGATAAATCCTATAGGACAGGGAACTGTTCCATCATGTCTATAGGAACTGCCAAAAAACAACTCTCCTGAAATTCATTTCCAAAAATACAATTAAAACAAAAGTTGGATACCCTGGACTTTTATCTTCTTTTTTGGAGCTGTTGCATCCATACCCTCATACTGTCTGCATAATTTGTAAATTAAACCCGGGATAGCTTTTGAAATAACTTTTGATGTGTGATTTTTTTTCTTTAGCATTTGCATAAATTGGTTTCTAGGGTAGATACATTATAACCTTGTTATATTTTTCAGTCAAGAGGTATACTCACCAAAACTTATGTGTTCTTTTTGAGTATTATTTTTAAAGTTAGATACTTCTAAACATGCAGATATCTGAAGTTGGAAAGATGAAAGTCTAATTCTCTTCCATTATGTGGAAGATAGTTTGAACTAAAACTGATCTTGAGAAATGAATCTTGAAAATGAAATATATCAACAGACACTAATCATTCTGCACCTTAAAAAATTAATAACAATAAAGCTTGGGTTGAGAAAACAAATATTAAAAGAGAAATATGTTACAAAGATTTTCATGATATAATATCCAAAAAATGCATATACAATCAGAAACATTATACTGAGCATATCATATTAAAGTTATTTTAACTTATTTGGAATATAGAATATGTTAAAATATCTTCAACTTATTAGTCTAGAAAGCATTTTAAACTGTTCCTTGACATATGCATCAGAGTATGTACATCCTTCTATTGGTATTAAATTCAACATGTTGCTGATTGTTTAAGTGTCCATATAGAGATTTTTAGTTAATTTTTATTTTCTGATAAGTCCTCCCCAAATGCATAAATAATTTAATGTTCTTGATAAACTACACTAAAGACATAAGAATGAAGTACCACACAAGCTGTCTAGCAGACATTGTCATTTTGTGTAATATTTATATTATGCTCTGGAGGTCAGCTATCTGCTTCTCTGTTATTTATGTTCAAAAGAAAATGTCATCACAGAGAAGTGATATAAAACACATTTCATCTTTGAGTTATTCTGCAAGGGTTCAAAGTCTACAAAGAGGAGGGAAAATGTCTCTAGTGAGCTGTGAAAGACGAGAGGTTGAAGAAGAAAGAATAGAGGGAAGAAGATGAAGAGTCAGAGAAACAGAAATAATGCAGTTTGCTTTTGATTTTTATGTTTGCATTGAAATTTAAATGAAAACACAGATTTGCAGTTATTAAAAAAGAAAATTTTCTAGCAAACAGTTACTCCATATATAGATACAGAAGTTCATTGATCCACCTTTTCTTTCATGATATATGTAGTACCTTTTTTTTTGACAAACATTTTGAATTCAGGGCATTCATTTTGAAGAGAAGTTTAATTTATAGCCACAATGTCTTTCATTTTAAAAAAAAAGGTAGATATTCAGAAGTCTTTGTAGGTGTCTTGTGACTCTGAGGAGTAATTACCCACAATCAGATGTTACACTGATAGAAATTTGGAAATCTCAATTGTTTACATTCGATAGTTTTGCAGTTCTATAAAACAGTGGATCAGTACAAAGGCACTCATGCTAAGTGTTAAGGAGGAAGATCTTGTTCTCATGAAATGCTAAAAGAGCTCCAGGGTACAGGCTTTGGGGAATATACTAGTTTCTTTTGGGGGGCAATATTTCAAACATACAATGAATGTCAAGAAGAAAGCTAATAATAAAATGGAAAAAACATATATAATCTGAAGTTCAAGACAGACTAGCAGTTGCGATAGAAATAGATAGTCTTTAAGAAAATACCCCGTGGCTCTGAGTCTGACTTTTTCTGCAACCCACATGAAATCTTAAAAATATGATGACAGGCCTGAGTGTTCACACAGGGGCTTACAGAGCTGAGAACTCACTGTCAAAGATACCTTACATACTGGAGTTATAAAGAGTTGAGTCTCCAGGGAAGTTAAGTCCGGGTACTCGCTGTTTGGCTTAAGTTAATGGGGAACACACAAATTACAAAATTAGAAACTTGTGGGTGGTTTGGGCTTCAGGGAGAGTATAATACAAAAATTGAGATGGGAAGGCGTAAGTCAAGGTATCTCTAGCTGCTTCTCATCCAGCAGTGCTCAAAGCCCTAAGGGTAAAACATGGGTAAGGGGAATCTCATTGCACTGATGTCTGTGTTTTCTTTACTATTATGTGTGTTCTATACTCTAATCAATGTATCAAGATCAATGAACCACACATTTGCATGGTATGGTATTTCTCTTCCTTATTCATTTATGTGTGTATATCTGCATATGTATGAGCACATGGAGAAGGTTGGTATTGGGTGTCTTCCTTTATTACTACTTCCTTATTTTTTAGTGTGATTTTATTTTTATTAATTAATTTATTTATTTTACATTCCCATCACAGCTTCCTCTCCCTTTTTCCTCCAAGTCCCTCTATCTCTCTACCTTAACCCCATCTTCCCATCCCTTTATCCTCAGAGAAGGAGAGGCCTCCCATGGATATCAATCCTTGGTATATCAAGTTGCAGTAGGACTAGGTGCATCTCCTCCTATTGAGCCTAGGCAATGTATCCAAGTTAGAAGAAAGGGGCCTAGAGGCAGACAATGGAGACAGTCTTTCAGTTTGCTTAGACTGGCTACCCAGTTAGCTCCTGGGATTTGCCTATCTCCTATTGCCCATTCCCCAAGCCCTGAGGTTACAGATGTGCACCACCATGCTGAATGTGTGTGTGTGTGTGTGTGTGTGTGTGTGTGTGTGTGTGAGAGAGAGAGAGAGACAGAGAGAGAGAGAGACAGAGAGAGACAGAGAGAGACAGAGAGAGAGAGAGAGAGAGAGAGAGAGAGAGAGAGAGAGAGAGATGTGTTGGGCGGGCTCTTTGGTTTGTTCATCATGTTTATCCAGTGTTTTCAGATATCTAGTACACATCATGCAGTCACTTGATTATGTTCAAAGTGTCCATTTCCCCTCAAAGCATCCCACTTGTAATACATCTACAGGAAGCTTCTCCTCTTATTGGTACAATGACATCATTTCAATTGCTCAGTCCAAACAGGCAAGTGGAAAAACAAAACTGGTTCAATACCACTTTCACCTTACAACACAATTCCGGTTTAAGAGTAATTCCCATAGACTTCAACTTCAAATTATGGTGAAGATCTCCAGCTTCTATTGTGCTCAAATGCCTATAATCCTTTTTGTGCTCGAAGCATCTACTTGCTTTCTTAAACTTCATCACATTTGTTTTGTTGTTTTCTGTGCCTCAGCCACCGGAGGAAGGCAATTCTGACCAATCTAAACCTGTACTGTACATTGTGCTCAAATAGTTTTTATTGTTTCCTCATACAGACAGCAGAAGCACAGGATATTCAAACAACATCTCTGAGCTCATGCATGTTCTCCCCTTCACTTGAGCCACCTGACACCTTTAGTATTTCTTGGACATTTATACCTTCCAGCTTGTCCTGTCTCTTTTCCTCAAGTGGTCTTACCCCTTAAACTATTTCTCACCATCCTATGCCTCTCTCAATTCAACAAACACTTTAATCTTCATATCCCTATCTCTGAATATTCTTGTGTCCTATTTCCCTGAAGAAAATGCAAGGTCCCCTGAACAAAATTGATGTTGTTCTTCTTTGTCTCCAAAAGGACAAAAGCAAATGTTGAAGGTCAAGGTTTTATCTGGTATGAAGTGTGATTTTCACTATCTGGAGATTATCTGATCCAAGTAGTACAAATATCATGTCAATCCACTACTAAATATATAGTTATGGTTATTCCATACAAAATTAGTATGCAGTTTGAATAAAAGACCAAAAGCTTAAATTTGTTTTCCAACTATTGTAAGCATATTGCCCAAAGCATCTTTTTTTATAAAGGAGATTATAGTAATTATGGAAAAACTAGAATTAACTTAAATTAACATTGCATGGCTGGCACACTACTACTATACAATTGTTTAAAGGATAATCGTAAATCCTTACTGAGTACGAATATATTCATAATCATCCTAATTAATTTAAATAACAGTCATTATATATTGATAATTTTTATTCACTGTAAGCATTTGCATAATTTTTCATAGTTTTCATACTTATAATACTTTGAAATAATTGAATCTGTTCTCTAAATTGGAGAAATGACTAGAATAAGAATGTCTGAAAATCTTTGGGTATTTGTTATTTGTTATACTGTCTAGTGTTTTATCATTACAAATAATTAGCATAAATAATTTTGTGTTCATTAATATCTGTCCCAATTTAATAATTTTTATCAGTTGTATTTCTAGAAACAGTACACAAAAATCTTATTTAAGACTCTTTATTCATCATTAAAAGTTTTCCCATAAGGAATAAGAGCAATTTATTTTCATTTCTAACTATCTTTATTAAATGCAATTGTGTTGCCTTCATAAAAAGAGAAGTTGGGCAAAAACTTTGTTGTTCCAAAAAATTTTTACTAACTTCATTAAATGTTATGTCATCCAAAAGGACTGTGATTTCTGCTATGTTTGCTTTTGAAGAAGATACATCTATTGATGGCTCAATAGGTAAAGGCACTTGCCACCATGACTGATGACATGAGTTCGATCCCTGGAATCAACAGTAGTAGAAGATCAACTCCAAGTCATACCAAGGCATGCATACATCCACATGTATACTCACGCACATGCACAATTAAATGGATAGATGAAAATACTTTCTTGAAGTGTTGGTCTATTCCAAAGTGGTTGATTTTGTAGGGAAACTTTTAATTACAAAACAAAATATGTTTTTTTTATTTATGGGATTTTATTTTGAGGAAAATGATACTGCAAAAAAAATAACATGTATCACAAAGAAATCCAGAAATCTCTACTTTTATGTACCACTTTACTGGGAACCCCACTCAGTCACTTCTGTTTTCAAACTCTTCTGTCTTTGAAGACAAACTTATTTATGGTTGCAAAGCTGGCTCACATGGTGTCCATAGACATCATGAATTACAGCCAAACTGGATGTTACTTGGGCTTTCTAAATCACAAATGAAGGCACTGTTGAATGTGTTATGTCCATTCATAGCCCCTTCTTCTCTAGTCTGAGAGGTCAGACTGTAACACAGAAGGAAGTACTTACTGTATCAGGTGCAATCAGTACTGGAACTGAGTAGCTCAGTTTGAAAACCTTGCTTGAGCAGTTGGAAATGATTTGTACTAAGCATTCCTTTCGTCTTGGATACAATTGTATCTTTCATTGTCTTAGAAGATTCCTTCCAACCTGACATGCATTTGTGCTATACCATAGACATGAACTTTTTTAAAAAAATAGGGTTCAAATCAGTCCTCCAAAATTCTGATAACAAAATTTATTTTTTGCGACTTCCGTCAATATAGTAAGTGATTTCAAGGGCATCAGGCAAGGCCCTTTGCTAAAAATCAAAACAAAAAGAAAAGAAAAATCAAAATAAGACAAAACAAAGAAACATTTGTGAATACAACCGAACATGCTTAAATAGTCTTATGCTACAGTGAGATATTAAACAGCAAGTTCTGTCAACCCTGCATCTGGTTTGTATTGTAACTTAGGCTCAAGCACAAGTGACATCAAGCCTACACAGAAAAAATTATAGGTATGTGGCCAGATGTTAATAGTTGAAGACAAATGCTGAGAAGGTATTATCCAGAAATAAACATACATGCAAAAACAACATACACTTCTTACTTAGTAAGCAGACTGCATTTTTCTATTTTGCTGTATCTGCAGTTACAATCACGAGCAATATTTTTCGTCTTGATCTGTTACTACTAGGCATCTTTTTCTGTTGTTCTCATGAGAGACGTTTTCAAAAATTATGACTAGAATATAATTTTAAAATGATATCTAAAAGACCATAGCTCTCATATTTACTAATTCTGAAACAATGAACCATTGCTAATATAGAAAGTGCAGTGACAAGGCAGTAAGTCAACATGGCCATCATCAACATCATCACCTTTATCATCACACTTTGTCATCACAGCTTTAGGTGAGGCACTCAGAAAGCATGAGATTCTCAGCCAGGAAGATATGGATACCATCTAGACTTTCCAATTATGGGTTTATAATATGAGGGAAGTGACTTCACTTTCATGATCCTGACTAGCTATATCAGAAAAATTAAAGCTGATGAAAATTGTTTGAATGAATTTTTAGAATGAGGGTAATAAAGTTGAATGAAGTAACTGGACATCTCTAACCCTTAAAGGAGTTGAGAAACCCAGGGTAATAGGAACAGAAAGCAAGCATGAAAATACATCTACACCTATAGAAATAGAAAAGAGTGATAGGCAGAACACAGAAGAAATGTCTTTTAATTAGCATCATCCCATTATTTGGATCCATGAACATATTCACTTAAGCCTCATCAAATATTGAATATTTATTGTAAGACACAAATATACATAATGACCACAAAAAATTAATACAGAAGTGCTGATTCTGCAGTTTCTTGTGTATAAAGTTAAGAAATTAAAACAAACAATCAGTTTTGTTTCATGCTTGATGTTTTAGGATTACCATTGTGGGTAACAACAATGGTATCATTATTTGTATCATTGTGGTTAACAATTATAGATAGCAGCAAACACACCCACACAAATGCAGACACATACACACAAATACACGGAGTTCATTCTACAGAATATCAAAGATATTAATGGCTTAAAGTGACCTGTCCCCTGAACCTTCACCCAGCCGATACCCTTTTCTGAAAGGTATCTGTATTCCCCTTGAACACCCATGCTTCAGTGTCATCCCCTTCCCCACGTCCTGCCTTTTTGTGTTTATAACCCCTGTGTGAATAAGTAAAAAATATGATTTGATTTAAAAAATAAGTAAAAATAAAAAAGTAGACATTTACTTCTCATAGTTTGAAATACTAAGAGAAATGTACAAAACAGACTGTTGGTTGTTTGGATGTTTGGTTGGTTGGTTGGTTGGTTGAATGTTTGATGTTTTGCTTATTTGTTTGTTTGTTTGCTTAATGTTTGTTTGTTTGGTTGGTTGGTTAGTTATAACACATATATCTGTCATCTCACCCTGCTCTCATGAGACATCTTTGTGTATTCTTTGTGTGTTGGTCAATGAAAGGAAGAGATATCACTCTTCATACCTATTTTATCGGTATAGCCTCCTTTTGAAATAATTTGTATATAATTTTCTAATAATTTTCCAGCAAATATTGTCATATTGGGAGTCAGATTTTAAGATACACATTTAGGAGTTATAAATTCTCATCCTATAACACCTATGGAAAATCATTAGAGCACAAACTATGAATGGGTTTCTCTTTCTATCAGATGGAAAATGAAACTTGGAGTAAATTAATTGTTCCATAATCATCTGCCCTGAAAGAAACAGAGACTGAGTTAAGTCAAGCAGCTGCCTTTGACGACTCAGGCTGGCCTCTTTAACCATTTCACATTGCATTTTTAATTATCTTCAGAATCAAGATAAAGAATCATTTAGATGCAATGTTGACAGATTTGTGTCAATTGTTGTGGCAAAATTTTACTCAGATCAGCAGAAAGACATTTTTAAAACTGCGAACATAAAATAGAAGGGCACTTTGAAAAGGAAAATATGGTATCCATGGTGTCCTAGTTGTTTGTATTCCAATAAGCCGTCACTCTGGTGAGTGGTTGGCATCTAGAAGAAATATTGGCAACATTCTAATGGAGACTTTTACCTGATCCATTCCATGTCACATGTATCCTGTCAGCCTTAGAAGTCTGTGGATTGGTTTTATAGAAGGCTGTGACTGTAGCTTCAGGCAATAGGAGGCTTTTTCCTCCCTTCTTCAAAAACAATGATCAAACTTTCCTTTCTGTCTTTACTGCTATGCTCCTGGATTTTTGTGCTTTACTTTAAGCAGGCAGCATGTAAGCAATAGCAACACAATGCTACTCCTGCGATCACTTTGTATCCATAAGTAATCTCGTATTAACTTTTATGCAAATGAAAGTATAAAATTCTCTTTTTGTGAATGAAAATGAGAGATTAAGAGTTACATCTTTGAATTTTTCTTTCCTGTTTGAGCTCCATTCTCCAAAATTAATATTACCTTAGCATTGTCTATGTTGAGCTTTCTAATCCCAGGGTGTTTTAGGGGGCTTAGATAAGACATTTAGCATATATTTGTATTTTTCCTGTTGTTTCAGTCAGCAGTTAGTTAGTTGCTGACCTTCCTGTAAAAAGTCAACACTGTGGTGAATGGAAACGGGTCCAGGTTAGTTGACATTGTTGTTGTTCCTATGGGGTTGCCATCTCTTCAGCTCCTTCAGTTCTTCCCCTATCACTTCCATATGGGTTCTTGATCTCAGTCCAATGGTTGGCTGTCAATATCTGGATCTGTCTCATTCAGTTGCTGATAGAGCCTCTCGTAGAATGGCCATATTAGGCTCCTGTCTGCAAGCACAATATAGCATTAGTAAGAATGTCAAGGTTTGGTGCCTGCCCATGACATAGATCTCAAATTGGGCTGGTCACTGGATGGCCTTTCTGTCAATCATTGATCCACTTTTGTCCCTGCATCTGTACTGTTCAACCATAGAAAAAAAGGGAAAAAAATAGCATGGAACTGGAAGAAAAATAGAAAGAAAATGGAATAGAATAGAGAACCAAGAAATAAGCTGCCAAAAATTAACTCATCATTGCATAGTATGTCGACCTGACAGTTTTGTTTTCAAACCATGGTTACACAAATAAAAAAAAAAACAATCATTACATAAACAAATAAACCTCATTGGGAGGCCTAGAAAGTAAGGATCTTATGATGATTTTTCTTTGCCAATGCAGGATTTGGAAGTGATTCTCCTAATTGCATGGTTTTATCCTGACTTTTAAAACAGTATATGTGATATCACAAAATATAAAATTTGTATTTTGAATAGCAGATCTCCAAAGTGTAATTTTCATAGCTTTCATAGTTTTAATTTACTCAAGAAATTTTCTACTATTAAATTCAAGCAATTAATTTTATCCATAAGCAAGCCTTCACCTCTGCTGTTCTCCTCACCCTGTTTACTAATTTTTCTCTCATATCAGTTAATGCCTTCTTCATCTCATCATTTCTGAGTGTCTAAGTGAATGAAGGACGCGTTGTTTTGTGATGCTATAGTTTCTCCATTCTTATGAACCTGAGTACTACTGCTCTGTCCTGCACATTAATAAAGTATATGTTAACAGATTAATGTAGGAATGTTGAGTTTGGGAATAAAACACAGTGGACAGTTGTTTTAGTGATACAATGTATAAGGTAGAGAGAAACACATTAAACTGTAAAAATGGAGATTTTTTTGGAAAATGTTATTTACTTTCATGCTTGCTTACTATGCAGAGCAGCAGTAATATAGTTTATATTTTAGATAGACAAAAAGAAAAAGGAAGATCTACTTTGTTTCAAAACCTAAATTGATTGTGAAGGACTCTAAAATATTTTTACCTAACTTGGTATTTTTAAATGTGGTTGACTAACAGAGAAAGGTCATGGATTGGAATTTCGATAGCATAGTTTTAATGTTGCTTCTGGTATTTGTGAGATGTGTGATGCTATAGAAGTCATTTGCTATTAACTTCTTTATCCATAAAGTGCAAGGGAGGGACTAAGTCTCTGAGCACTTTATGGACCTCACTTAGTCAATCAAGTCTGCATTCTCTCAAGAGTTAGTGCTTTAGAATATAAGGTAATGAGTAATTATTCACCGGTCTCTCTTTAAGGCTTTACAGCTTACATTTCTGCTCCATTTGGTTTTCAGGTTTTTTCTAATAGCAAAATCAAACAAGCAAAAAATAGCTCTTTCTAGTATAATATTAACTTGACATGTAGCTTGGTGGAGTTGTTTCTCTATTCACAATGCAGACATCTGAAAAAGCTTTAAAATATGTTCATAAGAACGGATGTTGATATTTTGGGCTATTTTTTTCATAAAGGCATGTAAATATACTCAACACCATTTAAAGGCATATGCATGTTTATAGGCTATTGATTTGCAAAGTTGTACGTATTTATGTATGTATGTATGTATGACTATTCACAAAGTGTAGTCTTGTGCTGATTTATATGCCTGCTACATTTGGTACGAGAACACGAATTAAATGTAGATACAAATATATATATATATATATATATATATATATATATATATATGAAGCACTTTTTTTTTTAATCAGAATTCATGGTATTATAAGCATTCTAACCAGCTTTCTTTTAGGTAATGAGCCGTATAATTAATGCAATTATGTAATTACTTGGGGTGAGAAGGTGTATAAACTTTCTATAAAATATAAGAAAACATAAAATATTTCCCTAAAAGAATTCTGTCATCAATTTTCGATGATGTTTTAAATACTAGAGGATTTCATGATGAAACACAAAGCCAAAGAATCAGCTAGAAGTAGTGTTTTGAGTCAAGAAGTCTTTTTCTATTCCTACAGTGTTAAGTTTTTTATAGGTAGGTCAGCAGCTAATCCCTTACTGTAACAGAAAAATCAAAACACATGTTAAATGTCTGCTTTAATCCCTCTAATGTACCCGGAGATAAGAAAGCTTAACATATACACTCCTTAGTCAATACTTCATTGTAACAGCCCATTCTGCCCCACATTTGGGGGCCGCTTTGTCCCGGTCCCGCTACTCCAGCCTGCAGGTCAGGGTCTAGCACGAGAGAGAGAGTGGAGATGGAAGGTCAAGAGACATGAAGAATGGAGACAAGACAGAGAGTCTGTTCAAATCTCTTTAATTGAAAGGAAATCATGGGTGTATATAAGCATAAGCAGGGGAATGCAGTTGAAGACACTTTACCACGTGCGCCTTTCAGCTGGGGGCACTAAACAACAAAACAAGATATCTGAGAAAAATAAGATGTTTATCAGAGTGTGCTCAGCTGTTGTGGGCTGTTGAAAAACGAATCTCTTGGCAGGGTATATGGCCTGAGATGGCTGCAAAGAAGATAGCTGCTTTCGGCTAAGAGTCAGCCCCCGGTACTTCATTACCACTTCCTAAAACCTGCCTCTCCTATAAATCCCGATTCCATTTCCAAAATAACTCCTTATGTCATACACTATTATCTGTGTGTTTGTACATATCTTTGTTCATATATGAATACACACATAGATATTTCTATTTATATAGTACATTTAATTGAATAGGATATCAATTTCCTACTAATCAATTGCATCCATTTTTCTGCAAGTGACCTGTTTCATTCTTTGTAGAAATCCTACTATCCAAAAAAATTAGTTTCTTGCAACCTAATTTTATACATATTCTAGAATCTTATATTTTCAAAGAATTGCATTTTATTGTCTTACTGTATTAGATTTAAGTTTTCAAGCTAATACATCACAACAGAATATATGCCTTATGAAATATAAAATTTAATTTGCATTACTACTGTGAATCACACATATTTTAATTATTACTCCTCTATGATCTAAATACATTGTGCAGTAATCTTTTTTAAATTTAATTTAATTTCTTGTGAAGAAAAGTCATTATTATTTAGAAATGGATCTTCAATTTGGGAAGATTTTATTACACTTCACAATATACATTCTTTTTTCAGTTTTTGAAATTTCCACTTTAAAAACAGTCAAATATTATGCAATCTGATATAATTTGAGGTAAGATAAGATTTCTAGAAACCAAAAATTAAAAATTAAAAAGGCAGAAAGGAACTTGAGAGATGGTTTCATGAAGTACAAGCCTTGTTTCAGTACAAAAAGCCAGACGCTCAGCTAGGGTGATGGGAGGTGAAGACACAAGTATCTACAGAAGCATGAAGCTTTCAGAAGCATGGTACGTCCAAAGTTAAAAAGAAAAAGAGACTCTTTCAAACCAGATGGAAACCAGGATACGCACCTGACCTTATACTATGATGCTCAAGTGATTGTGTACATACACAGACAGACAAGCACACACACACACACACACACACACACACACACGGTACTCACAAAACTAAACAAGAGACCAATACAAGTATCAAAGTTAAAATAAATAGGAAGTGAAATTATTCATTTATCAAATTTTCATTTTTTTCTTCTTTTTTTTATTGGATATTTTCTTTATTTACCTTTCAAGTGTTATCTCTTTTTCCAGTTCCCCCCTGAAGTTCCCTATCCCATCCCCCCTCTCCTGCTTCTATGAGAGTGTTTCACCACCCACCCACTCCTGACTCCCTGCCCTCAAATTCCCCTACACTGGGGCATCAAGCCTTCACAGGATCAAGGCCCTCTCCTCTCATTGATGTCCGAAAGGGACATCCTAGGCTACAAATGCAGTTGGTACCATGGATCCCTCCATGTGTACTCCTTGGTTGGTGGTTTAGTCCCTGGGAGCTCTGCGGGGTCTGATTGGTTGATATTATTGTTCTCTAACTCCTCCATTGAGGATCTCATTGGGGACCCATTACTCAGTCTATGGCTGTCTTCAAGCATCTGCCTGTGTATTTGTCAGGCTCTGGTAGAGCCTCTCAGGAGGCAACTATATCAGGCTCCACTTCTTGGCATCCACAATAATGTCTGGATTTGCTGACTGTATATGGAATGGATCCTCAGGTTGGGCAGTCTTTGGATGGCCTTTCCTTCAGTCTCTTCTCCACATTTTGTCTATGTATTTGATTCCGTGAGTATTTTGTTTCCCTTTCCTAGAAGGACGGAAGACCCACACATTGGTTTTCCAAAGTCCCTTGTATTTGTTGGTGTAAAAGGTGTATTCTCAGTAAGAAAATGAAATAATTATCCTTGACCTGCCTTTGAATGACTCTCAGTGAGTTTTATGAGATGCTTGGGCTGGTATTTATTGTGCTAAGCAATACATTAATGCTCCTCAAATATTATTTTAGTGGCAGCATAAAAAGTAAGCTGGAAGTTTTATTCCCCCTGTTCTTTTTTCTAAATTGAAGCTATATAAATTGTTCATGCTGAACAGTATTTGGACATTTATAAACACTTGCATGTAGGATCCTCAAACAAATCTAAATCTAGAAGGAAAACTTGAGAGTAGTTTTCTTTGTCTTAGCAACAGAGAGTGTTCTGGTGCATCATTAAATTTATGTAGACGCTTAGTATATATAACATTAATAACAATTCATACAATCATTTAGTCATCAAGATATTGAAGAGTTGAGAGGAAGCTGGTCACAGCAATTCCTCTTGGTGCTGTACTTTTAGGCACTCACAGGATGTTTAAAATACAGAAACAGATAAATAATGAAAGCACATTTATATTCAACCGCCCTAGCATGTTTCCTTTCCCAAGTCTCTTTTGTCTCTGCCTCTCTCATTGACTCTCTCTCTCTTCCTCCTCTCTGTTGTTTTCAGAAACAAGATTTGCAATACATTTAATAAGTTCAAATTTTTCCTAAATTTTCTGATTTCAAGTGCAAATACAAGCACACAGAGACGCACACAGACACTCACACCTACACACCAACAGCCACAAACCACACCAACACACACAAATACAAACCCACTCACAAATACACACTCTCACACACCAACACACACACAATTGCACAAATGTACAAACATAAAATCACTGTACTGTTTTTGAAAAAAATCATATGAATTTAATTCCATAAATCTTAGATTTTACACATCCTTCTGTATAATTTGACAAACCTTTGAGTGAATGACTAAAAAGACATTTACAGCAATATCCTCTGGACAGTAGTCTTTTTAAGCTCAGGATTCAGAATCATAACAGATCTCCATGCTGACAAGAGGAGGCTGCCTGTAGCAGAGACCATCATTCTATTCACAATCATTTCCCCATTTGCAGGCTTTTGGTAAAGTGTTAGTTTCTCTGTATATAAGTGTTAGTGATGCCAATCTCATCCATACTCATTATTCCCATTTTGATTTTTATCATTTCTTTCTGTAAACATATGGCAAGTCAACAGTTGTTCTGCACTGTGCAGAGCTCTCCAGTTTGATGGTACTCCTAATTGCCTGGATTTCTTTGTTGTTCAACAATGTAAAAGGTGCTGTATTCTGTCATCCCTTTTATCACTGAGAATGTGCCTTTATAAATAAATAATCAAGTGTAGTACTTTAGAATACCATTGTTCCATTGCTTATTGACAGTGAGGACTACCACCTGGGAGTTCTGTCTTGCCTTTTTTCATTCTGTAGGTGTTTTATTCCTGTACGTTCAAGTCATTCTATACACTTTGAGTTCAATAGTTTAAATTAGATCTACCTCATATCTTTCCATGTCTAATTATATATTCAATTTCCCAGAAATATGGGGCAGTATTTCAATTTGTGAATTCACATTTCTTTTTGAGGGACATTTCCCAAAGTTATCTAATTCGCTACCTCTGCACTCATGTTATCGCGAGTGCCAGTTGTATTAAAGAAGCCACATCTTAGCCTGTCTGCCTCAGTACAGCTGTGGCCTTCACCACTTCTTTCCTTTGCCTTATCCATTGACATTTGCTGTGAATATTTCAGCTCTCCTGTCTCCTGGTAATTTGATTTTCTGCTGCATCTGTTGTTGGTTTTATGCCTTGTGATTTATACATTGTTTTTCTAATGATGAGGTTTGCCTTTTTATTTTGGCTATCTCCCATTTCATTTTGGCCTCGCATTTTGCCATCTAATTTTTGACCTCTATTTTCATTTAATCTCTTTACATATTAAGTGATTCCATTGTATGAAGCAATTTGAAAAATGTCTTTCTATTCTGTAGTATGTGGTGTGTCCTTTATTTATTCATTACATTGTATCCTTCCCTTCTTCCACTCTCTCTCTATACATATGTGTATACATAGATACACCATATCTTAAAATTTATCATCTAAGTAGCGCTGTATAAAATTGTGTTTGCTCCTGCATATTAAGGGTTACCTTGAAACTTAACTACCATCCTTCCTTAGATATTTTAAGCACCACTTTGAGGCAGAATGCTTCATGTTTTCAGACATGTATAAATAACAAACGTGTATAGGACAATGGGTTCAGAGGTAGTTGCATGAGACTCTCATAGATCATTCAACTGGCTGGTTGGTTCTATTTCCTGCTTCTCTTTTTGGAGATGAAATTGTAGAAAAGATTCCAATCAACTCTTTATTTCTGTGCTGCATGATTTTGTCAGCTCAACACAAACATATGTACCTCAAAAACGAGAACCTAGATTTAA
The DNA here is from genome assembly GCF_004785775.1 of Grammomys surdaster. Taxonomy (NCBI): domain Eukaryota; kingdom Metazoa; phylum Chordata; class Mammalia; order Rodentia; family Muridae; genus Grammomys; species Grammomys surdaster. The sequence continues at coordinate 636,287 of NW_021619966.1, forward strand.
GAGTTGGCTTCATAAGACTGGGCGGTGGTCACACCTGTGAGCATAATATTGATTGTGGATCGATGTGGGAGGACATAGTCTACTGTGGACATTGGCATTCCTACATGGGCCTGGCCTGTATAAGAATGGTAGCTGAGCAAGTCAAAGGAAGCAAACCAGTTGGTAGGGTTCCTCTGCGATACATGTTTCAGTTATGGCATCAGAGTTCATCCCTCCAGGTATTGACTTGGGTCTCCTCAATTTCTGAACCAGAAAGCTAAGTCATATCTTTTCCCAAGTTACTTTTGTCATTGTTTTATTATCACAGAAATGAAAACAACAACATATTACAACCACTAGTAACTCAAGAATACTGTATGCTTCCTTAGTAACAAGAGCACCTTCTCAGTGAGAAAAGGGAAACTATAGGCTATCCATAGATTTTACATGAGCTCATGCTTAAAGGTGCAAGTGGAAAGGTTGGTGGTGAGTAGACAATTATCTGCAACTTATGGCCTGTTACTGGTCAGGGAAGTGAGTTCAGTATTGCAATTGAATCTATTAATCCTATTGAAAACTACTGAAAGATTTCCTCATATAATAATGAGAAGTTGGGAAAATTCTGTTACAACTTATCTAGCTCTTCAATGTTGAGTGTAAAATAGGTAAACATAGCTCTCACCCATGAAATTTTCCTGAAATTTCCAAAATCTCTACATTTTTCTACTTTCAAACACCAAAAGGACAGATTGTATTATATTATATCTGACTGAGTGAAAATAATTGGTCTCTAATTTATGTTTGTAGTATTAGAACTTTAATTTATTCTAGATACTTTCTAGTTTTGGTTTTGTGTGTGTGTGTGTGTGTGTACGCATGTGTCTATGGGTCTGTGTGCATGTGTGCAGGTGCGTGTGTGTTTTCATTACTTCACAGTGTAAGTAAAAATTCAGAAGATGAAAATGTTGATCAATTTTATATGTACTACCATATTTATATTGTGTATTTACATACATATTTGAAAACATAATTGATGACGATTTTCAGTATCTGCACTATTGAATTAATTTTCATCCCTTCGTGTTAACAAAGGGATGGCTTCGACATCCCTGTGCATATAGAACTAGGGTTTGGGGGCAATCCTCCTATTATTTTCATCACAGGCTTGAGCCTGATAGAATCATACTTCCAATTTACTTATAGCTCTCACGATTGAAAAGAGAAATGAAAAGTTCAGTCAGGACTCAGAGAAAAGCAACCCTGATTACAGAAAAAGCCAGCAATGAGGAAAGGCACTGACTGGGATTATTTGCCTGGATAAAGAAAATTGTGTGGTAGGATCTGAAATCATTTCCTCGTATGTATGAAGGACTTTGAAGTAAAGGTTAAGCATCAGATGTTGTTCATCTCCTCACAGAGAAGCTATGTTATGTAGACAGAAGATTTTCTTCATGGATTGGGTTCACAATAACTATTGCTAATGGGAAGTAGAAACGAAATTCAAAAGGTCTGAACTTTCATTTCCCTGTACTGATTAAAATACTGACTTTGGCAATAATACTACTTAAGCTAGTACACTGATGCTGCTAGTATTCAGCTGTTATAATTCATGTTAATGTTAGAAGAAAAACAATTCTTATTTCATAGATGCTACTTCTTATTTGGCTTAGGGTTGTTATTCATCTGTAACCAAAAAATGATATATATATTAAATATATATATATATATATATATATATATATATATATATATATATATATTTAAAAAGCAGTGTACACTACCAAATTTTGGCAGCATACAATAATATATTACACACACACACACACACACACACACACACATATATATATCTGTTGTGGGAATATACCTAAAAATCTTGAATAACAAAAATAGACAAGAAATTACAAAGTGAAAACTGCTTTAAAAGTATTATGAAAACTCCAATTAAAATTAATTGCATTAAAAAAATCTTACGGTTTTATACCCAGGACATCATATTCCTACTATTTAAATGTAGAAATTATCCTAACCTAAATGCTCTTGGCGAGTATAGGTAGGTATGTGAGAGACACAAGTGAAGAATGAAATGCAGGGCTTAACAGCTGCTCCTAAAGCAGAAGACTGATATAGATGTAATAAAGAACAAGATTAGAGAGACATTTTAAACAGATTTCAAATGTATCATCACACAAGACAGGCCTAGACAGAAGTATTCATATGGAAGCTTGTTACTAAGTAAATAAAAGAAGAACTAACCTTTTTCATTTAAAATTAAGATCCTTGAAGAAAAGTCTCTTGGACAGCAGAAGTCAGCATAGGGTTAAACAAAACAAGACAAATTTGGAAAATGAGAGAGCAATTTCTCTTTGTTGGGTTGGGCAGCCTTTAGCACCATTAATTATGTTTAGGTTTGTCTTTTCTCTGCTACTTTACAGTATGGCTAAGTTTACATTTAGTACTGGGTGATTTGCTTCTTAGCAGTTGCTTTGGGCATGGAGAATCTTTTCTGCACTACAGACACAGTGGGGGCATTCAGCCATTGAGTGGTTAGTTTCTTCACATGTTTACATTTCAGAAAGAATTCCTGCTATTATTGTAAAAAACAAATGAGTAGATAAAATCCAAAGGACACACTCTAAAGACACACTGGGTTTTATATTCTTACCCTTTAATATTTTGTTTTATTTTGCATATTCATAGCTTATTATGTCCTTTTTAAAAATTATAATACTGTGACATCATTCCCTCTATTTTCTTTCCTCCTTCAAACTCCCCCATTTATCCCTTTTTGATCTCTTTCAAATTCATGGCCTGTTCTTACATTAATAGTTATTATATGCATATATACATAGGACTATGATTATATTCTTAAATACAACCTCCTTAGTCTATTCAATGTTACTTTTAGATAACTTTTGGATGGTGTAAAGACCTAATGTTGAAAGTAGTAATAATTGCCTGCCTCCAAAAAAAGTACACCAAAATTGGTTATCTGATACCAAATGGTCATTATTCTCACAGAGAAATGGTGGTTTCTAAAAGATCATGTAGATATTTTTTTCCTTACAAAAACTGTATTATATGATTCATGATTGACATTCACTGGAGTGATTTGTATTGCCTTCTGTTCATTTACAACACCAGAACTGCAGAAAGGCATTGCTGAAGAAGCCATAATTTGAAAGAAAGTTAGCTTGTGGGGTGGGGTGGGTGAGTGGATCTTGAAGACTTTGGAAAGTGAAGGAAAAATGTAATTATATTTTAGTTACATTTTTAAAAGTTAAAATATTTCTAAAAAAGGAGTTCTTTGTCAAAGAGCTATGAAAAATCTTTAAAGTGTATAAAATCTCTTCAACTCCAAATAACAGAGAAAACATTAATTTCTTATAATCAAATATGCATTAAAATATTAATTTTTGTTACAGACTTAAAAATGTTCTATTTAAAACATATTAATAAAGAGAAAACAGTAACTTATTTACATCTAAGGTGTGAAGTCATAAGTGGAGGTCAAGGCCCAAAAGGCACTAAATATCCATTTGGCATAATCATGGTATTGATGAAACCTATGCTACTAGATTGGTTGCTGTTGAGGACTTTGGGCCTCAAATAACAGAAGCAGCTTTATTGTCTGAATGTAAGTGAGTGAACAACACAGAGATGTTATAAAGGAAATCAAATACATTTAGAGAGAACAGACCCAACGTTAAGTTTTACCTGTGCTGTCCTACCTATACTGATAGGTATCTCAAGGAATATGTCATATATTGATTTTTATTAAAGATAAAAATCTCATTCAAGAATTGTTATATTTTTCTGTATCCTGTTTATTGACAGTTGACTTGGATCAGCATTTTCTCTGTTATAATATTTTTCAGAATCTTTCATATACTACACAGACATAAAGAGCCTATAAAATCAAAACCTTGTTACAAATAGGAATATTTCCAGTCATGAGCCTCATTTTATGCTAAGAAGTCAAATACAATTGAAATCAATATTTTTGCCAGAAACTGTCATTGTATCCTTCATATTTGATATGTTTGAAACTTCATGGTACTTAATTTTTCTTCCTTTTTAAGCAATGGATGCAGGTAAATAGTTTAAAATTCTGGAATTATTGCTTTCATAGAAGTAAAAGACAGAGCTAAGCGTACAAGAAAACTGACAACCAGTCACACGCTCAGGGAATTGCACTCAAGAACCTTTACCTGGCTGGCCGATACTCACACATATGAAAGATGAATTAGCAAACACTTCTTAATAAATACTGGCCACAGAGGTAGAATATTAAGTGAAGGAGAAAAAGATAGAACCCCACATACAACTGGGATGCAAGTTGCCTCTAACAGAAGAAATAGAAGTTTCCTATCTGAGGAGTGCAATCTAGGCAGTGTTCCGTGACTCTGCAGAAGTTAATCCTTACCTGTAGATAAGCAATCTTCACGCTTTAGTTGCTATAATCAAACAAACAAAAAAACCTTGATTATACCATTGTAAATGTCAATTTCTTCCACTTAATAATTTGGTTATTATGAAAGTTAATATTACATTTGAAGTTTAGACTGCTATACTGAAGAGACCAAGAAGCAAAACAAAATGAAACAGAAAATAAAAAACCAAAACAAACCAAAGCAATATCCTCTAACATGAAATAATGTAAGCCCCTAATTTATACAAGCTGTACTCCAGAAGTCCACTTCCCCTTCATTTCCAAGACATTGGAAACTGTTCTTGAACTGACTGAACTTGTAAAATTTGCTGTTCTACTAAGATAGTAGGTCATTAGACTAACTCCTCTTTCTGCTTTTGTAATCAAACTTGCTTACTCTGCTAACAATAGATGACTAAGACAACTGCAAAACCTATATGCTAAAATTAGACCCTGCCTACATATAGACAGAATACATGCAATCTTGTGGGGTTTGCCTTTATGCATACTAGGTTGATATGACAGGGGGCTACATCTTGGGAGCTCTTTTAGGTACAGTGCTGGGCACACCAGTATGTAAATAAATAGGATCTTATTTAAGATTTATTTATGGTCATAGTGTATCTTTTAGTGACCCCAGGCTCATGAAAATTATGATAAAGAGGATTAGTTTGGAAACACAGCTAAAAATCAATATATTATCTGTATTGTATTGTATTGTATTGTATTGTATTGTATTGTATTGTATTGGTCTATCAAAATACTAGATATAAATTTGGTTTCTGTCTTAGTGTTTTATTGTTGTAAAGAAACACCATGACCATATCTACTTTCTTAACAATATTTAATTAGAGGATTAGTCCATTATTTGTCATGGTGGGAATCATGGTAGTGCACAGGTAGACATAGTATTGGAGAAGGAGAGAGAGAGAGAGAGAGAGAGAGAGAGAGAGAGAGAGAGAGAGAGAAACAGGGGGGCCTGGATTGAACATTTGAAACCCCAAACCCCACTCCCTCTGACATAGTTCTACCTAAAAGGCCACACCTAATGTATTAAGGCCATGCATCCTAATATCACTCCTTAAGCACTCAAATATTTGAGTCTACGCAAGCCATATGTTTATTATTCTTTCAGAAAGTTATTCTAATATATCGCATAACCTCTTTTTTTATATAAAATGGACATGTTATATCATTCTGCACCTCGTGCTATTTTTTGTTTTGTTTTCCATATAAGCTCAGATTTTTGTTTTTAAGGTTTGCATGAGTTGTTCAAGATTCTAGTCTGTATCTTAAATCAGTACACACATAGTATAGTTAGAAAATGTAAACTTTATTGAGTTCTTAAAATACAAAACAAATGTCTATTATATTATGAAAATGAAACACTGTACTAAGTATGGTGTGAAGAGACTTTATTGGTAATTACCTTGATCATAATATGCTGATGACACACACATTCATAAGACTTATTGCAGGAAATACAGATCTGAGTCCAATTTGGATACACAATGTGTTTGTTTTAATGTTTAAAACCTCAATGTACTTGTAGACAAATATTTCAGTTTACCAAGTATCTAACATAGAAATTAATGAACCAGTTATAAAAATTATGTAAATTAGTCAGTAAAAACATAGTGTAAAGTTTAATATTGAAAGCATAGGTTCTATGGAAAACTCAGAAAGACAGTCATAATTTTTATATATATGTGTATACATACATACATGTAAGTGGTAATAATTATTGGGTCAGCATCTAATACTTCCCATGTTATATGAGTAAAAGCAAGTATCCCCTTAATCATAGTTCACTAGATTTTAGTCATCAATAAAGTGAAATAATTTCAGAATTGACCATGTGATCCACTCAATGTTACCCAATGAAAGACAATAAATTGGAAAATGATTCCTACCTAGATTATAGAACAACCGAGTGCTTCTGAATATAGCTATTTTGAAAATAGAAAGCAGTTAAATATAATTTATCAGAAGCTCCACTCTATGGTGTATATTGTTTTGTCATCTATAATTAAAATGAGAATTCTAATTAGAAAACATGAAAATAACATATTTTTAAAAATATCATGAGGTTAACTATATCATGCAAACCCACACTCAGTGTCTACTTTTATGTAGATATTTGTATAGATTATAGACAATAAAATAATATGTGGTCTATGCATTCTTATTGGCTCTGCTACTGTTTTCCTTTAAACTGTGTGTTATTTTCCTTCATCGCCTGTCACTATTCTCAATTCTTCACCCTACATTATAAGAAAGGATATAATCAGAGATATTTATATTGAATATACAGAGTAAGATTAAAACCCAGTCCATTCTGGCTCTATCACTGGCTTTAGTGAAAATTGCATCATTTTGCAGCTATTCTAGATATTCTGGATGTCCTTCCTCCTTTCCTGCCCCCTTGACTCTTCCTGTTCCTACTCCTAAATTTTAGGTTGTTTCGTTGTTTCTTCATCTTCTCCCACTCTGGAATATACTCTATGCATATAGACACACATGTTATTGAAATATTTGGTTCACGGCAGGTAATTACTTTCAAGATACACATGTGAATGGGCCCAGTATTGCAAACCTCCAAAGCTCTCGTTTTTCCAAAACCTGATGAGAGAAAGAGCAGTTTGAATGGGCAGACTGAGGGAGTTTCTCATCCAAAGGACAAAGAGCCTGAAAAGTTTGGCGTGTGTAGATAGTTGTTATCATTTCTAAAGTAGCTCTCAGAACATCCTACCATCATCTCTGAGACCCTAGAAACATTTCTGAGTGACTGTTCCACCAGAATGTTAGGTATCAAAATAGTAAGTTACAGCAAAGCAGTAAAGAATGTGGGTAGGGCAGCAGGCTGTCAGGTTCTTAATTTACAAAAAGTGTAATTTCAAAGAAAGTTATGTAAATGCCTTGTAGTGTAACATTTTTTCTTTTAAAATAATAATAATACATCATGCCTCAGAGAACTCTGATAAAACTGCTAAATATAAAGAGAGTGGACTAATAAATTCTACTTTGTCTTTTCCCAAGAAATACTGCCTGTTGCCTAGTAAATAATCACTGGATGCAAATCTGTATGAAACTGAGGACAGAGTTATAAAGATTCAACTCCTATATGTGTCCTGAGAGGCACTCAATAAATATTTCAGATGTCTTTTGGTACATTGTCAGTGAACTTGGCAAAGGAATCATAAAAAAAAATCATCATTATGCTAATAATATTATCAATATTAAATACATAATTTAGCCCTGTATACAGTGTTTAGAACAGCTCTGAGACATTCCTTTTCATGACTTTGGAGCATGAATATTCATGATTCTAAGTCCAGTCATCTAAATCAATTGCCCCAGTGAAGGATTAAAGAAATTAAAAGGAGTTTAGTCCTGGAGGTTCAAACGTTTAGCTACAAATCAAGACTCTAAGACAGACTGAGATTAAAAGATGGAAGACACAAAGATGAAACCATGATGTTTGTACTATCTCTGCCCCTCATTGCCATAGTTCTTGGTGAGAAACAAAGACAACGTGAATACATACTGTGGTGTCTAGGGCAAACTTGGTGATCCTGATAAGACAATGTGAATACATACTGTGGTGTCCAGGGCAAACTTGGTGATCCTGGTAAGACAATGTGAATATATACTGTGGTGTCCAGGGCAAACTTGGTGATCCTGGTAAGACAATGTGTATACATACTGTGGTGTCCAGGGCAAACTTGGTGATCCTGGTAAGACAATGTGTATACATACTGTGGTGTCCAGGGCAAACTTGTTGATCTTGGTTTGAAGAAGGAAAATATGTAGTTACTCAAACGTACAGAAACTATCACTCGTTGCACACTGAACATGGTAAAACCATGATTAAAAACAAAGACTGACTTGGAAAATGAATACTGAAGATGCATGTTTTCTACATAAACCAAGATTATGGCTGACACTTCACTGAATTTTGTTTCTTCTCAGACTACATGCATACTTCGCCTTAAATCTCCACATGGCTGGGGTAAATTGTACGCAATACTTTACCTCCTGGTTTTGAGGAACTGAGCTAGCATCATTAGCTAAGATGTGTTATATTGTAGTTTTCTTTCAAAAACAAATTCTCATTATGGAACAACTATTATTATGTAATTAAGAAGTTAAATGAAATTAATTGATGACATACCATAATCAGGGAATAATCATATACAGTACAATTATATAGTATAGTGGATAGTTGCTAAAACAATATGAATGTGTTAATAAGACCATTACAAGGTACTTTACACTAAAGAGCATCTATAACTAAATCATAATGAAACATATTTTTACAGATCTTTCTGATCTCATTATGTGAATTGTCTTGTACATGTAATCTTACTGGTGTTTTTTTCCTAAGATACAGTTTCCTAAGCATTATCTACTTTTCAGTTCATAGAACAAATGGTTGCAAATATTTTGGTCTCCAAAATACTTACTGTATGTATTTTTCTCAGAAATGTTTTATTTCTTTCCTATGGTCAAACTTTGTTAATTGCATTGAGGTTGCGGGAAGTATATCCTCCACTAATTCTTGTTTAATAAGCTAAGAGTTGGTAAGTAACACAATTACAGAATACTGTTTTTGTTTCAGTGAGACCTCAGCACATACAACCATGTGCCCACTCATTCACTGTTTTCTGTCTTTGCAGTTCCACCCTGGTTTTTAAATCACCCTTCCAACCTCTATGCCTATGAAAGCATGGATATTGAGTTTGAATGTGCAGTTTCGGGGAAGCCTGTGCCCACTGTGAATTGGATGAAGAATGGAGATGTGGTGATTCCTAGTGATTATTTTCAGATAGTGGTAATTATATTCTTTTCATATTAGTTTAAAAACCCTGGTCATTATTTGCATTCTTTCACTAATTTTTCTCTGCTGTAAAATGAAAGCTGTAGAAGTAGCCCATGGTCTTTGGGGAAACCAGAGATTGTGAGTCAATCCCAAACATTTCAATTTCTGATATAAGAATTGGTTTAGGAAAGCAAATAATTTGTAAAGTTGAAATTCTAGGCAGTTAAAAAGCATGTTTTATTTTTTCAAAATGTAGAGAAAGAAAGAAGGAAAGAAGGAAGGAAGAAAGGAAGGAAAAAGGAAGGAAGGAAAGAAGAAAGGATAGGTCAAGCAATGAAATACTAAAGGAAGGAAAGAAAGAGGGGAAAGAGAGGGTGGTAGAAATGGGAGAAGAGAAGACAAAGGGTTTGTGACAAAGTATTCTCATTGTCATTTCATGGGTTCGAGATTACAAACTTTGTTGCAGAATGCAGGGATCTAGGATTAGTTTTATTTGTTTAGCTTCTACCATTAGTAATGCTTTTCAGTAAAATATGCTTGTAATTATTATGATTGTCCTATTGCAGACATCTACACTACTGCTTCCCTAATTTTTATCTCAGGTGGAGCCTGATAACCCTATTGAGAAGTGATGACAGAAGTTGTAACTGTGGTCCTGGCTCTACCTGAGGAGCTACACAATTTGTATTGCTTTGTAACACTGCTTCCCGTGTTGGAAACAAAAAGGACTGTGAACCATACTTCTTACAACCCCTCTCCTCAAAATTCTGGTTAAAATTCAGTATCCTGGGGGGAGATCATAGGATAACAGGTTTCTCGATTACTACAAGAAACATTTGCTACTTGAAAAAGCACTATGAAAACTCACTGTTAGGTGTAGACTCATCACAAAGGTTCTGATTTCAGGCATATGAGCACAGAAGAACTATAAAATCTACTTTTCAACTATGAAAAGAACTGTATGACTAAAGAAGATGGCCTTAGGAGCTTTTGTATTTGAGACAAATGTGACCCTGTCAAAGGAAAGTCATAACAGGGTCAAGTCTCCCAGGCAGTTGAACTAGAGAATGGTCATCCAGTGAGGCCCCTACAGTATCCCCCTGTGGCATTACGTGCCCTTGTTGGTAAATGACTCTTCTACAATCAAACAGCTTTCAGTAATGTCCATAGTCTCCTAGTTGTATGCACTTTGTCACACTATACTTCTACAGAATAAATCTGTACACCACACCTTTATCATTGCTGTCTCTGTTTTTCATTTTCGCTTTTACTTTCATTTGTTTAATTGGTTGGGTAAGAGTAAAGAGAGAGCACCACTTAACTTTTGAATGCCACACCATCCATTATTTTAAATGCAATGCTCTTTCCACTACCACTGAATTAAAAAATGACCTGCCATTGGGCAGCTTGAAAAGTGGTACATGTGCCTAAAATATATGCTACTTGCATGAAAAGGAAATTGTTGAGTGCCCTTAAGGACACATGATAAAATACAACATTTATTTTTTTCCCTACAGTTTGAATAATCTTTTTCACAGCATGACTCATTATAGCTGAGCTATTCAAATGCTTCTTTTCTTTAGGTGGAAGAAAATGTATGGTATATACCCTATTCACATAAAAATGTGCTTAAAAATATTTCCTGAGTAGTTAGAGAAATCCGAGAGCCATTGTGCTTTACACATGTAATGCTGAGCTCAGACAGTAACTTAGAGGAGAATTGTTAATTAGAAGTTAGCCAGCTTTATCTAAGAATTTTACATCAGTTGAAAATTGACTACAAGACACTAAAAACAATTAAGAATTCCCTGTGAGGTAATATTTATCTCTTAATGACTTTAGGGGAAGTGATTTAGCATGTCTCACTTACTGAACTAAGTCTTGCACTAATATTGAAGATAAACTGAGTTTGTATAATTAAATACTATCTCCAGATCATTTTATCATCCATCCTTGAAACAGATTGTGGTTTAAATTATACACAAAAGGAGTTAACTTTACTGTGTTTCCACAATGAATTGCTGAAGGTGAAATTTTTCCACTATGTACAAAACCAAAATGGGCATAAAAAAATCTATCATAGGCTCAACTTCTAGCACCCCAAAGATTATGCCAAAGAAATTGCTATTTTAAAAGACTCTCAGACACTACATTGGGCAAATACTCCCAGAAATGATTTAACCTGAATAGTTTTCTCTTTAGAATTTGCAAGGAGGAGGAGTTTTTTCATTCTTTCTTTTTTATTTATCTATTTATCTCCTAGCCCTACCTTCCTTTCATGAAATGAAGAATTCAGGTTATTTAGATACTGATCTAGATTTCTTGCATTCTTGGTAAAGAAAACTTTAAATTTAGCATTTAAATATCCAGAAGATGTATAGTTATATGAGTCTACTTTCTTTACAGACTTATGCAGAATCCTGCCCAAGGATTCAGAAATAAAGTAAGGATGTGGAATATTTTCCAAAGAGCATAGAGCATATTGGCTAGATAGGTTCATGAATTTTCTTAACTCTTCTGTGTTCTGTCTCTATTTTGTTACATTAAGGTCTTTACCCCTTTGGCAAAATAATCTCACCTGCTTTCCCTCCCCCCCCCCACTTAGGGAGGAAGCAACTTACGGATCCTTGGAGTGGTGAAGTCAGATGAAGGCTTTTATCAATGTGTGGCTGAAAATGAGGCTGGCAATGCCCAAAGCAGCGCTCAGCTGATTGTCCCCAAGCCTGGTAAGACATGGGAGCTATGGGGCTTAGTGTTGTCATCATGTGTGGCTTGTCAACACCCACACAGTTTTCATGTGGCTCAAAGTGAGGATGAAATTATTTATATCATCAAGGTATACATGTATGTGTTTATGAGATATCCCTTCCAAGAAATTCTAAGCTAGATCTGTCTATCTTATTCTGCTAACTGTCATGTATATCAAATGAAATCAGAACCTTATGGACATTAGTACTCATGGTTTCAGAAAGCCACCAATAAATTATTATTGTCTGTCTATTATGTGACTGACTTTTGTTCCAATATACCATGTAAATATATAATGACATTATGTGTAAGTTTAGATTTGTGTGCATATACACACAGGTATATGTAAGGCTATTATATGAACTTTTAAGACATTCTAGAACCCATGTGAGTTGACAGTGAGTTGACAGAACTGAGCACAGATGCTCAGGAACTTCTCTGGCAGCTTCCCACTGAGCTCGAGGATTGGTTGAAGTTCTGAAATATGTCTATTTTTATGTTATCATTGAAGTTTTCTTTCTTCAAATGATCCCAGTAATCTCTCTCTCTCTCTCTCTCTCTCTCTCTCTCTCTCTCTCTCTCTCTCCCTCTCTCTCTCTCTCTCACTCTCTCTCTCCTCTTCCTCCTCCTCTTCATCTTCCTCTTTCTCCTCCTCCTCCTTCTCACCCCATGAGTGTGTGTGTGTGTATGTGTGTGTGTTTGTGTGTATACTGTGTATATATGTACTGATGAGGAATGATTCCAAGCATGAGAAAAAGAAAATTGTTCTAGATGGAAATGTTGTTGTACTGTTCATAACGCAGGGATAAATACAATGAGGTAACACCGGAAAGAGATTCATTTGTACACTTGAATGAAACAAGGGTAAATCTAGGCTTAAGCTCCCTAGCTAAACTCTGTCCAATGAGTCCTTTCCTCCAACAGATAGAGACACAGTCAGTTGTGAAGTTAAGCCAGGAGCTAAGGCAGAGAATAATACTTAGTAACAGAATGCCTAAAGAGAAAAACTCTGAAAAACATAAAGAAGTGTGTTTGAAGTAGATGCATGCATATTTTCCATGATGGTGGAATTTGAATAGGATATTTTGAGAAAAACAGACTTTGTTCCATCACTCCAAGATCTTATGTCCCTCTCTGAACCTAAAGAACGCAGAGACAAGAAATAGATTCAAGAGACTAAAAGCAGAGACAACACTAAGCATACAGTGTAATTATTATTATTAATTATTATTATTATTATTTTGACAGACTACTTAGCTATCTGTGGATAAACAGTAAATTTACTATTACTTTAGTATTTTGTCTAAAGTTAGAGTATGAGTTCTTGTTTGAATATGCATGTGCTTGCTTGCTAAATATATTGATATTTTATGGGACCAATTTGTTTGATTTGTCTTTCTTCAAATACCCAAGTTTAAGTCTTTTAAAAATACTTTAAGTTAAGTTGGGGTTGCACAGGTGGCTAAGTGGATAAGAGCACTTCCAAAGAGTAGTTTTGCCAGTGACACTTTGGAGCATCATCTTTTGCAATATCCATTGAATTAGGAAGAAATGGTATGAAATGAAGGGAGAAATCCCAAAACACAAAAGAATATTACTATGAATCTCTTATATTCCCCACATAAGTGATGGATTGCTTTATTCCTGGCTACTGAATCTGGTCCTCAAATAATGGCACTCTAATTCCTCAGAGATGTAGTGTAGGCTATGTGCACAGATGGTGGGGAGGCCAGCTATAAATATATATTAAGCAGTGAGGTTGACCATGGCATGAAGCACATAACCCTCTCTATTTAAATCTAAACAATAAATGGTCAACATACATTTTGAGGCACAATGTGGCCCTGCATAGCACAGCTGTTCAGCTTGTGAGTATCCATAGACTTGTGGCTTGGAGTTACTCTTGGCAACCATAACAATCTGCTATTTCACAAAATGAAGACAGTAACCTGTTCAACTCAGTGTCCATTTCCATAAGCCACAAGAAGTTTCCCCAGTCTCTTATTTATAGTCATCTGATGTTTTTTATTTTTCTTTACCCCTGAATAATTAGTGTCTCAGGGATTGCAGTAATATAATATTCTTAAATTAAATTCAGTTAATGATATGTTGTTCTTTACATAAAACAAATTTGGGGAAAATTTTTAAAATGTGTGTATTGCATATATATGTGTGATTTTTCACTAGATCAAGATAAGAGACTCTTTCAATAAAGTTGCTAGAGTAACACTGGCATATGTGCCTGGGGCAGATTGCAGGATTCAGACATATTATATGTATTTCTATGGACAAAGTATCAACCCTGAACATTGAACAGTTTAATGAATACCAGGAATACATATCTACATCATGTAAACAGTGCTTTTACTTATATAAATTAAAGCAGTTTAGTGACTTTACAACTCTTTAAGTGTGTGATAGTCTCTTCTCAGAATCAATGACATTCTTTTGTTGCTGTTTGTTTCAATTAATTTTGGAAGTAGGGTGAGGATGACGTAAAGGGAGTTGATAAGAAGTCTTTCTCCAAGTAAAAGTGACAATAGAACCAATAACACTATTTAGCAAATACCTGGCCTTGGATGTTTTCAGTGTCATAAAACATTTCACCTTTTAGAACTTTCAATAGCCAGTGCTGCACATATGTAAACATTATCTGGGCTCTTCTTTGTGTTGCTGATCATGGTGAAATAATTATTTAGCTGATCCCTGAGTCTATATCTACTAAACTGGACAGAAATGAATATTATATTAAGAATTCCATATACAGGGTTTTTTTGGAGGTGTTGACAGTTATTTTGGGGGTAGAAAAGGGGGAAATAGGAAAGAAGAGGAACAAATGATAAATATATTACTTCCTTCTATTTATTTGCTATGGTTCTAACTTCTGAGGTGTATATAGTCTCTTTACAGTACCCTCAGTAGATCACTGGAACTAGCTTTCTAGCTATAGAGTGAGGATTGTATGACAAATAATATACCTATCACAGAAGATTTTTGCAATCTGAGATATATTTAATGGAAATATATGAGAAAAGAATAAAATGTTCATGTGAAGAAAAGATTAAAGAGAGAGCTGTGGGAGGAATCCCTATGATCACAAATAGAACACATTTTTAAAATTTTGAATCTATTGAACCAACTATTCAAATCAAACAAACAAGAAAAAATATAGTGTGGGAGTTGCATGCTAATAATACATATTTTCTAATGCATGATTTATTTTTTCTCTCTCTAATGTAAGTTCCAAGGTAGAGTTTCACTATACGATAGGAAATAAATTTGTTCAGCATTAAGAAAAATGAGGGCTTTTAACAATTACATCTCTTCCCCTGGAAAAGGTTACCTATTACAAATGACACTATATTTTCAATATTTTATCAAGGTAGTATATCATATAGCCTACAATTACCAAAAATATTTTTCTGGTTATGAACACCAATACATAAAATCAGAAACCTGTGGTATTTTCTTTTATGAATTGTTATGAAGCAAGGTGAACAAACAGTTTATGTATCCTAAGAGACAGGCTCCACGTCTATGTGAATGCTAATGTAACTGCATGCCAACCGTGAGCCATGATGGTGTACATTTCTCAAGGTTGGATTCACCTCATAAATTCACAGGCATTTTTACAGAACGTTGAAAAAATGTTCAATTAGTCACAACACTTCGGGAACTGTTAGAATACAATATTTTCAGTTTAAGGACACCTACACTGCTATATTGGAGAGCCTGTAACTAAATCTAAAATACACATTCTCCATCAGAGTAGCTGCTGGTGGCAAACTAATTTGAATTTCTTTCTCTTAACTTGAAAAAAAGACTCTTCAGTGTAAACACTTTGGTGTAGTTAATAGATGATCAGACTGTTCCAGGAACTCAGGGAGCCGAATTAGAAGAGGATTCCGAATTAGAAGAGTAGATTGAGTGCTAGAAGACCAACTCGCATGTGTGTCACCAGACAGTTGTCTCATGCAAAATAAACTGCTAGTTAAAACAGCGATATCCCTCTTCCGAGTTCTTTCATTGAGTTCAAATGACTAAAAGTCCAACATGGCATTATGAAATAAGTTCCTCTTGCAAAGTGATGGCATAGAGCTCAGCATTCCTGCAGACTTCTATTTTGTAAATAGGTAAAATTAATTCTAAGTAGATACAGAACCGATTTTTCAAAAGAGCTACTAAATGAAATTATTTGCTTCATCAAATATGGCCATAAATTCAAATAATAAAAATGCTATGTTTTGCTTGCCATGCTAAAAATGAAACTAAGATTAAAATTTTGCTCACCACCCATCCTATTTAACTCTCCAGTTTCAGTTAGAAATGTGGACAATCAAGTTAACTATTGCCCAAAATGGTATATGGATTTGGCACAATTTGATCATTTACCCTGTACAAGTCATTAAAAATGGGAGATTTGTGCATAGTCGTCTCTACATTCTTATTTGGCTTTCTTACACACCATTGGAATCATACTGAGTAGGCCTATGCATCCTAGATGTGTTGCCAAAGCTTTCCAAGGCTCCAGTTTCTCAATTGTAAATTGCAATAAGGAATTGATCCAAAGAATTAAAGTAGGGACTGAGGAGGTGACTCAGTTGTTGAAGCACTTGCTCCCGAAGCATGAAGACCAAAATCTGGATGCCCAGAAGCCACACAAAAACAAACACACTTAAAAACAAACCAACAAAATATATGTAGTACTGGACATTTGGCATCCCAATGATTGTGTCAGGATGATGGGAGAGACAAGCTGATCCCTGACCCTACTGCTAGCCTGGCATACCAGACGAAGTTCCAGGTCAGTCAGAAATCCAGTCTTAAACAAAAGAGGAAGGTTCCTGGTAATTACACAGAGATTGTCCTCTACTGTGCTCTAATCACATATGTGCAGATATATGTACCCAGACACGAGCACTCTCTTGCGGACACAAATACTTGCAAAAGAGGATTTAGACAGTAAGTTTGTTTTTAAGGATATTGAAGGACATAAATTTCTACACAAATGTTGACTATGGAATTTACCTTTTTGTTTATTGCCCAAAATAATAAGTATGAATTGGAGAGGATAAGGTAAAAGCTTGATTTTACTATCTTCTACCTTCCAAGGACATAATTAATAAAGAAATGTTTTAATGTTTAACCCACTTAAACTGTAGATTTTTTTTATTCAGCTAGCAGTCTTATCTCAAAGAAAAATAAATTGATTGGTAATGGAAAGATTTTCAGGGTAGTTTGTCATATCATTTTAATAAGTCTGCCTTCCAATTCAATGTATTCAGAGACGTCTCAACAAATAAAGGCTTGTCATTCACCTTGTCCTTTATCCTGCATGCACTTAAAACTAGGAGCCTGTCCTGTGCTAATCAAGTGGCTATGGCTGTATGGTAGGCTTTGACATTAGAAATGAATTCTGAAATGATGGCAGTGCATAGAGATCAGCAATAACTGTAAACCATACAACAAGGGAAATTGGAGAGACTCATAAATATTGATCATATCGTATTCTGCAGGTAAACACGCCAAACAGTGCTATAATCCATGGGTTCTTAAAATGCTAAATATTGGGAGAGTAAGAGAAAATGTTGATCCCTCCATAGAATTCAAATGTTTTTGTGTATATTATATTTCTACCTATTGCGTATAAAATAATCACACATTTTAAATAGCTACATCCACATATAGCACACAGACAATATAAATATCTTAAATAACAATTAATATTTATAACTACATATATAATTTGATAGCTATATTTAAGTTATTTATTTTAAGTTTTTAAGATTGTAATAGAACATTTATTCCTTCCCTTTGCTCCCTCAAGAACTTTACATAAAACTCTTTCACTCCTTTTCAAATCATAGTCTCTTTTTCTCATAATTAATTTTTGGTGCACATCTATCTATCTATCTATCTATCTATCTATCTATCATCTATCTACCTCATGTATGTATGTATATATATATATATATAATCTATCTCTATGTATGTATTATGTATATATGTATGCATCTATCTATCTATGTATGTATCTATCTATCTATGTATATATCTATCTATGTATCTATCTATCTATCTATCTGGTACTGAATATATACATATAGCTTGCTTGCTCAGTCTATGTAATGTTACTTGGATGTATGTTTTCAGTGCTGATCATTTGATACTGAATAACTGTATGCTGTGCTCTCTCCTGGGGAAGACTATCTTTTTTTTTTTTTTTTTTATTGGATGATTTATTTACATTTCCTATGTTGTCCCCTTACCCCATCCCCCACCACCCCCTCGGAACCCCCAATCCCCTCGCCCCTCCTCCTTCTTCTCTGTGGATGTAACCTCTATCTACACCCCCCCCACTCCCACCTCCCCACCCTCAAAATTCCCACCCCCTGGGGCATCCAGCCTTCATGAGGTCAAGGTTCTCTTCTTCCACCTATGCCCAGCAGGGCCCTCCACTTTTACATATTCAGCTGAAGCCCTGGATCCCCCCCTAAGTGCTCCCAGGCTGGTGGTTTAGACCCTGGGAGCTGTGGTTGGTTGGTATTGTTGCTCTCCTCATGGTGCCACAAACCCTTTCAGCTCCTTCAGTCTTCACTCTAACTCCTCCATTGGGAACCCCATTATCAGTTCAATGGCTAGTTGTGAGCATCTGCCTCTGAATATGTCTGACTCTTGAAGGCCTCTGAGGAGATATCCATATCAGGCTCTTATCAGCATGCACTTCCTGTCTTCCACATCAGCATCTACCTTTGGTGATTGCACATGGGATAGATACTCAGGTGG
>NW_021619966.1:670053-713969 GCF_004785775.1 Grammomys surdaster
ATAGATAGATAGATAGATAGATAGATAGATAGATAGATAGATAGATATACATATATATGTGTGTGTGTATGTGTGTGTGTGTTTGTGTGTATGTATTCTGATATTTGTGATATATAATATGTATGTGCTACACACACACATGCACATTTCAAATACACAAATATACCCTGCTCTGTTTATATAGTGTTATCTGTTTTGGTATTGAATTGCCAATTTGTATGTATGCTCTTCCTTGTGAGTGACAATATTTTCTGTTCTCAGAAGATGTTAGTTACCTAGAGCTCTTTGTTAGAACTGAGGTCTCCTAAACTTCCCCCAGACACAGTCCGCTTCAGTGTTTCTTTAGTTTCTCCCCTTGTTCAACTCCTGTTAAAGATATGTCATTGTTGGATGCATTGGTAGTCATAGGAAATAAAATTAGAAATTGTGAAAGCAGTTAGGAAAGTGTGCTTTCAATAGATTATGTCAGGTGTTATAAGGCTATTTCCCACAACTACACACACACACACACACACACATGGAGAGAGAGACAGAGAGAGAGAGAGAGAGAGAGAGAGAGAGAAAGAGAGAGAAAGAGAGAGAGAGAGAGAGAGGCAGATGTATTTTGAAGGCCTACAAAATAGACAATTTCTATTACTCCGCATTCCTAGATATATTAGGAATCTCTAAAGATGTTAGATTCTTGAATAGCAGGTTGGTGTTAAAGATACCAGATAGGAAGTAAGGAACACCAAGAGTGTCTTCAGTCCTCTCCCTGGAATGCTTTGTAGGCTATCATTTACATTTCCAGCATCTTCAGAATTTCTGACAATGCCAGGCTTTCTGTGATTCATGAGAAGCTTTAGGAACACAAGAAATTCATTTCCTAGATAATTGATGAACTCAGTTGTAAATTATGATATAGTAAGAGATAATTCAATAGAGGTAAATATTTAAAGCATCGTAAAACCTATAATTGAAGATTTGGCAGTGAAAAGAAGAAAAATTAAGAGGTTGAAAAAAATAACACGTGTTTCTGTGTGTATCTGATAGGATGGAAAAGGAAAAATGAACATAGACTATTTTGCAATATCCACAATGGGAATAGGTATGGACTGGACTGAGTGACAACTCTGCTTCTGTAGAAAAAGAGGGACTCAAAAGGACAGCACAAAGACATGCTTAGAAGTTAGCATTTGAATTGAAAAGAAGCTTTTGATGCTGCCAGGGAATGCTGTATCTTATTGGCTTTGCTGGTGGTAATGAAAAGCTTAAGGGAGATTGTGACAGGGTTGTATTATGCATTTCTAGTTCCTTGATAGTGTATAAGTGGGTCATTCTCCTACTGATGAAATGATTCCTTTCTGCTGGACACATTTTACTCCCCTTTGAGGAATGGCCTCATTGTCCTGCCATCATGGAATAGCACGTTAAAGGATTACACATTAACATAAAATAGCTGTGAGTGCTATCATTGGTGGGCTGGAACATATTGATTTGATTAGCTTTAAACGTCTGAAGGTAAGAATGGTCACATGTCTTTCTTCTTTCTTTGCCTCCCCTTCTGTCTGGAGCAAGCACTGAGAAATAAACCAGAATTGGAAGAATTAACTTTGGCAACTTAGAAATAAAATCCATTTAACTTACCTTGACTATCACTGTCTAGTGTTAAACATAGACTAAATAGTTTAGTATGGATTTATGTAATGAGTTCACAAATTGATTTTACAGTATGCTTGCTTCAGGAAATAAATATCTGAGTACTATATCTTCAATGACATTTCTCTCTTTGTGAATAGAGTTGATATGGTGAACAAGTTTTCTCTAAAATGTGAATGGCTGGAGAGAGTGCTATGAGTAAAGTGCCTACTATGTAGCATAAAGAACTACTCTAAAATCCCAGAACCTATGTAAATGCTCACGCACCTGTCAGTTCCTTGCTGAGTATCAGAAATGGGCAGATCTCTGGGGCTCACTTGCCACCCTGTCTAGATTAAAATGGTAAGCTTCAAGTCCAGTAAGAGACATTATCTCAAACAAAATACTCATGGGAGCAATTATGGAGACAAAGTGTGGGACAGAAACTGAAGGAGGGGTTGTCTGGAGCCTGTTCCCCCTGGGTATCCATCCCATGTGAAGTCACCAAAGGTAGATGCTGATGTGGATGCCAGGAGTTGTATGGTGACAGGAGTCTGATATAGCTGTCTCCTAAGAGGTCTGCTAGAGCCTGACATATACAGAGGCAGATGCTCACAGCTAACCATCGAACTAATTAAGAGGTTCTCAATGGAGGGGTGAGAGAGAAGACTGAAGGAGCTGAAAGGGTTTGCGGCCCCATAGGGAGGGCAACAATACCAATCAACCAGAGCTCCCAGGGTCTAAACCACCAGCCTGGGAGCACATAGGGAGGAACCCATGGCTCCAGCTGTATATTTGGGGGAGGATGGCCTTGTTGGGCATAGGTGGGAGGGGAGGTCCTTGGTCCCATGAAGGCTGGATGCCCCAGTGTGGGGGAATTCGAAGGCAGGAGGAGGGATTGTGTGGGGCACATCCTCATAGAAGCCAGAGGGGGTGATGGGACAGGAGGTTTCTGAGTGAGAGGAAATGGGGAAAGGGGATAATATCTGAAATGTAAATAAAATATCCAATAAAAAAATTGGGGACGGAGCATTAGAGGAACACAACTGTGCCCTATCCTCAGGTATGTACTGACATATACTACATGCACAGCCATCAACATAGAAGAAAGCTAACTACTGATTATTTTAATGCCATAAAGCCTGTTTATAGTGTTTGATTCAAATCAATGATTTAAAAGTTTCAGTTACTTGTGAAAGGGAATATTTTACACTGGATGGCACTGTCAGTGTCTTATGTTAATGATATGGATAAACAGACATCTACAAGTGCCTTTATACCAACAAGCTCCCCTTTCTCTCACCCTTATCTAAGACACATTTGAGCATACTCATTCTTTTGCCTGAACTATAGACAGTTAATTTTTGACAGAAGAGTTCCTTACAACTGTGAAGGGGAATATAAAACATCCATTTGTCCACACTGCCTCTTTTTCTAGTGGCCAAGTTACATCTGATTGTAATTGGCAATAGGATACACGTGACAGTACATCAGCAGATCACTCTAGGAATGACTAGCAAGATTTGTAAATTGTAATGTCTTCTTCTGGAATTCAATTCAATGGTTTCTTCAAATTGCTCTTATTTCTTATGATTTGTGAAGGCTTAGACAGATGTGGTGTTGGGATGGTTGATATACAGGGTTTAGTTTCTTGAAATGTGTACTTTTTCACAGTCACTGCAGTCTCTAAGGCACCATAGACAGAGGAGTCCCAATACTGAGAAATGGTAATTTACAATCTCAAAATAATACTTCATCTAAAATCTGCCCTTGTCAAAGAATGATACATTGGTCCCATGTAGCAGAGGTCTGACTTTTGTTTTAGTCAGAAGTTCAGTAGTGGCTTTGAAATGTATTCTTTAAATTATCCCATCTTTATCAATATATGTAATACATATAAATGCTGCATGGGTTTTATGGGTCTTTAACATCATTTGACTTTTAATATAGAAAATTTCAAACCTAATAGGCAGAAAAGTCCACATTGGAAATATATTAACTTGCTCACAAGAACAGTGAATTGGAAATTTTTGGTTGTGTCATGTGATCTAGAATTCTGTGATATTTTGTTGAACCAGACTCACATGATGTTTTGCTGAAGATAGACCTGTGAGAGGACATGTGAGTTTGGAGAAAGCCTTCTGCACTCAAATTTGTGGCACTATTTTGAGGGTTGTGAAATCTTCTGTGAATTGGATTCTGACTGACAGAATGAGGTTACTGAAGTCTAGTCTTTGAAGGTCATACCTGTTCTGGTTTAGACCTACTTTCTCTGTTACTGGTGTCTGGCTCCCACTATCCACTGTGAGCTCAACCAGGCATTAAATAAATGTAAATTCTTTGTTCAGGTGAAAAGAAAAGTAGATAGACAAAGGTTTTTTGGTTTGTTTTTGCTTTTTTTTTTGCCAAAAAGAGAGTTTTAATTTCTTACTCATTGGTAACTTGCAATAGTGAAATTCATTCAATATTTCATCCATATGAAATATTGAAATATGAAATATGGGTATCACCCATATGAGTATTTTGTAAGAATAAAAAATCACGCCACTCACAGAAGCTGAAGCAGGCCTACTATACATTTCTGCACCAGGCTCTCTGCATATATAGGATAGCTTTCAGCTGAGTATTTTTATGGCACTTCTGAGTACATGAGCAAGTATATCTCTCATTCCGTGTCATCTCTTCCTGATTTTTCCTTCTGTTGGTTACCTTACCCAATTCCTACCTAAATCTTTCTTTTTCCTAAACCCTAATCAGAACATAGTCTGTAATAAATAATATATACTAGATAAAATAAAATAAATAAAATAAAACTGCTTTATTTCTCAAAAGCAAGCAAACAAACAAACAAACGGAAACAAAAACAAATAATGCTGACTTTTCACTAAAAGTCACAGGCTAACCAAGCTCCCAGTTCACCACATCTTAAAGTCCTGTAGTGATGGCCTGCTATGTTGGGTGGATGCTGCCTCACGGAGAATGAAGAAAACATTACTTAACAAGTTTCTCTGAGAGCAATCTCTGGGAGAGAGGGCTTCTATTTGATTATCCATCCCCTTTCAGTAGTGTAGGGAGATGATGCTACCTGCTCATGTGAGAAGGGGGAGGTATCCTACAGGCTCCTCTAGCATGCCACTGTTCTCATAATGGCCTTTAGCCACAGGCCCTGGAAAGGGATTTGTTTAAAGGCATTTGTCAGAATGCTCATCCTTTAAAACACAGTTGGTGTCATCGTGGGCTTCATAATTAGGAGAGACAAACATGATGATTTAAGTAACACAAAGTAAATTCTTTGCTTTTCATACCACTTTTGTTGACTGTTTCTGCAACACCTTTTATGGAAATCATTGCTAACTAGAGTTTCCAGACACTGATGTCATCATCGCTTCTAGCAACTACTTCCCATTATCAGGTGTTGACTTTTATAACCAACAAATTTAAGACTCATTTATCTTTTACTTTAAATATAAAATGATTATCCTTCAATAAATTATGATGTGTATACTTGCTAACTTTTAAAGCTTTATAATATGTGTAAGTTTTTGATAGCTAACTGCAAGTGTAACTTGTTTAGGATAAATGAGGCCAGATAATCCTTACGAGTGTATGCACAAATGACTCACTATCTCACTACATTTATAAAGCAAAGCAATATTGGTATTACTGTATTTCAAAATAATTCTTTCCCCTTACCAATATCTGTTCTTCTCCTATCTCTTATCATTAAGGGAGAAAAACAAAAGTCAAAAAAAAGAAAAGAATAAGACAAAAGACAGTTGCCTTCTGATAAGAAAACAGGAAGTCTGCTGCTGCCTCTTACAGTGACAATAAGTGAAGGGTTCTCTATCAATAGACTATGAATAAATTTCTTGTCCCACAGTGTCATAAATACTTGCAAAATATGTTGTATAAACATTTTATATGAATAAAAGCACAATTCAACCTGGGTTATATTCATTACATAGACTGATTTAGAGAGAAACTTAGAATATCTTTTGCATACCTAATAAAACCTCTGGGTCCAATGTGTGAGTCAATCATAATATATAATTATAGTTTATACATTTAATTTGTATGTTAAATTTCTCAATTTTCTGACATTACTTAACACATAATCACTGAAGCATAACACAGTAAATTAATATTTCATTTCCTGACTTTTACACTATATGATAAATCTTTAAATGTGTTCAGCCATTTTTGTGTTATGGGCATATTTTGTAAAGTTGTCACAATTAATTTTTTTATTGATATGATCATTCTTTTCATTAATTTACCTTGTTATCACAATAAAATTAAAGATTTCATATCAGTTTCCTGTCTGGGTAGCATCTAACATTCATGCGGTTGGACTCTTTTTCCCCATCCCTGTCATCCACACCATTTAAAAAGCTCTGACAAAAATGCACATGTACCAAAGAGACTGAGAAACGTTTTTTATGAAAATAATTATTTTCTTTTACCTGTGACTTCAGCCTGAATTTTTAGTGAAAGAAGGAAGACAAGAGAAATAAAATGTATTTGAGGAAGTCATCTACTTTAAATAAGGAGAGCTCTACATACCATCACATAATGCTGTTGCATTCTCTTACACTCTTATAGTTAGAAGTAGTATTGTGGATGCCAATGTTCAGCTTAAAACTATGAACTATGAAGGCATGGTTGAAATAGATGTGCCCCTGTGGTATCACTAGAAGGAAGGTATCTTGCTCCCTGATATAGCTTGAATGTGTGCTGGACCACACATCTACCTGTTAAAAGAAACCAGATGTGTAACATTTCCCAATGTACAGTGATGACTGTTGTCCCTGGTAAACAAACAACAGAGGACTGGTTGAGGGTTTTTCTCAGTTCAATACATTTGACTCTATGACATGTTTTGAACTCTGACCTCAGAAACACATAAGGGATGCTAACAGGCTAGATCACCCAAATGACATCCCTGTGATCTTATTAATATACATTCTGGATTTGAATTCTGACCTCCTGTAATTATTGACACATATTTAATTTATCTTTTCATTCCTCGCAAAGCCTAGCACAGCTGCTATGGTACATGCAAATACATCACTGTTGCCTACACGGGCTGATTGGCATTCATGCTTGAGTGTCTTTTTTATTTTCTCCTTGGCTGCTGGGAGTAGCCTGAACGGCCCAGAAGCTAAAGAGTTCATCTATTAGGCATGACAGATTTGTATTCAACAGCAAGCACCTGACCTTGCTCAACTCTCATCCATTCCCATCATCCTCTCACCAGATGAAAGAGTCTGCCTCACTCCTGCTTCCTGGCTGTTTCCTTGGCAACAATAACTGGGCATGTCTGAGGGAATAAGCAACGGAAGAATTTGTTGGTAGTGGGATTAAGGAGCTTTTATTTTTTAAAGTTATTATTCACAGAATTGTATGTGAAGAATACTTAACATAAGAGTTTAGAAATAAAACCAATCAGATAAATCCTAATTTCTCTGTTAACCTATTGTCCTTTTCGGGAATATTTACAACTTCCTCTAGGTTTGTTAGCCTAAGATCAGAGTATTTAAACTCTTGGACTCCATTTAAGGTTTAGGATAAAAGCAGATTAGTGTTGTAATAAAACTGGGATTGCTTTAGATTTTGAATTTATAGAAACAGAAGTGATATGACACCATCTTTCATCTGGTAGGAAGAACCTTGTGACAACATATCGACTCTCTGATTTTACTTTTTTTACTGCCACAAAAGAATATAAAATAAAATAATTATACCTAGAAGGTTATGGATTTCAATGCTTCAGCATTCTTCACGTTTACCCTAATTTATCAAAGAATCATACATATTCTTGTATTCTATTTTGGAGTACACATCACAAGACTCTCCAAAGAACCTGTATCCCTGTGGAATTCCTAAATATGCAGTAAAATCCAGAGCATCAGCTGAAGATAAACTTGTAATTCCTCCAGAGAAACTTTTAAGGAATGTTATAGAATAATTTGGGGTTACTTTATGTGAGTGACTGTAAGCAGCAGAGAGGCACAGTGCAAGAAGTTCCAACAGAGAGACCATGGGCTATTTGGAGAAAATGTGTTTTAGACTTCTCCACTGAGTCCATCATTACCCATTAGTTTTGCATTAGGCTAAAAGAAATACTAAATGACTTATAATTGTCAATTTTTCTATTGCTCTAATATTCCTTTTAGCCTTGTAATTTACTTAGGCACTAAACATTTGGGTGCATTTAAGTAGGTGAAATAAATCAGGGTGCGACGATAATGGAATAATGTTAATGTAGATAATTTACTCTAGAGCCTCACTAAATGCAAGCTTAGCATCACTTGCATTATGATTTTTTGCATTTGCATTTTCTACAATTGAGGAGAGTGCATTTAATTTCTGTTATAAGAATCATAATTATAGCTGGCCACAGCATTAAACAAAGCTTATTTATTTGTTTTCCAATTAAAACATCAGAGACTTCTAATGCCTCTGATTAGTATGACTCTGCCTTCCAGTCTTTCCAAAAAGCTTAAATATAGATTTATTATATTTGTTATATGGCAGATGACTATTCAAGAGATGTGTTTAACCATAAAGTCTTAAGGGGTAATTACTGCTGGGAACCCTGTCAAAGTGTAGAGAAGCCCGCTCCTGAGGCTACGTAAGATATTCAGGATGAACCATTGGCTTTCCCATGAGAATCAAGTGTCTGTCACAGCAAATATATCTGGTTTTGTTAAGACAGTGGCCAGAAAAATCTTTTAAAATAATACCTTTTTAGATACTGGAAGAAAGAATAAACACAACTATACTTGATTTCAATTACTGCTGTTATATATATTTTTGTTGACTTTGTGACAAGCCAACATAGATATTGCCTTAAATTCTGGATGTCATAAGTCTGAAGCAAGGTTAAATAAGTTAAGGATAATGGGTCAGTACATAACCTCTCATATACATTCCAAACAATACATTTTCCTCTACATTCTAACAATGATGCTTCTGCTTCCTTTCAAAGGAACAAGAGAGTGTGAGGGGCTTACTGAAATGACCTAGGACAAACATTTACTATTAAGATCACTGACATTCTCACATCTCTATACTCACATCTCTGATGTTTCTCAGTCCATGTAAGTTAACATATTTGTAATTTCTAATGATAATATATATATATATATATGTGTGTGTGTGTGTGTGTGTGTGTGTGTGTGTGTGTGTGTGTGTCTGTCTGTCTGTCTGTCTGTCTGTCTGTGTGTTATGGTGGCAGTTTTTACATGTTTCCATGGAAAACTCAAAAGTATTAAGAACTGAACTAGATAGGAGATAGAGTCTCTAAAATACATCCAATTTAGGCCAAAGAGATGTAGCAAAGGTGTTACCATATTGTATAAACCATATAAACCATACAGGTTTATACAATTATAATAGATCTAGAGATTTTTCTAAACTTCTATTGAACTATATGTCAGTAGGGGATGAGGATTAGGAAGAAGAGTGTGTGTGTGTGTGCATGTGTGTGTGTGTGTGTGTGTGTGTGTTGGAGTACTAAAACAAATACAATACTAACAGTGGTGCTACATTGCTATGTTTATGAACTGGTGGGTTTTTTAATAAATGTGATTTCAGGTTCTGCCTATTGAGGATCTAGAAGCACTGTTTGACTTAAATGTACACATCTTCTATGTTCTGTCTTCTCCATCCTGTGTGCATCTACAAGGGTGAAGTGAGGACGATACTGTTGATGTACAACTGAAGCTGGCCATTTCTGTCTTATCACTCATCTCCTGGCCACACAGTCTATGTTCTGCTCTAAAGGGAATGTAACCTCTCTTCTACCATAAACTTTTCTCGATTAATCTCAATGTATTGTAAACATTTTTATTAAAATATTTTGCCTTATACATTACACTAGGAAAATATTTATAATATATAATTATATATGTATTAGGCAAAACATTATATTTAAGTTACAAAAACAAAGCAATATATAATTTTATATGATATATGGCATGTTTCCTCATTGAATTAATATTTATATGCAAGCATCTTTAATTTTATTTGGTAAGATATAAGAATACTAATACACTACAGAAACTAGATGGAACTCAGATGCATATGATTTCAGGGTAATTTTAAAGGCATGAAATTAATCTGTTTTCAATTATGCTATACCAGTCTGTCTTGTCAGCTAAAACAAAATTCTACAGACAGGACAGATTGTTTCAGTTAGGGCTTCTATTGCTGTGATAAAACACTATAATCAAACGTGACTTGGGGCAGAAAAGGTCCATTTTAGGTTTACACTCTCAGATCAGACTCTATCACTGAGGGAAGTCATAACAGGAACTAAGGATAACCTGTGTCAATACTTGGACACAAGAAGTGAAGTGGAGGCCATGGAGGAGTGCTGCTTACTGCTTTCTCTCCGTAGCTTGTTCAGCTTGATTTCTTTAGCACATGCAACCACCTGCCAGAAATGGTACTAGCCACAGTTTGCTGGACTCTCCCACATCATTCTCAGTCATTGATCAAGAAAATGCCCCACAGGCAATCCCTACAGGATAATCTTTTGGAAGAGTTTTAATAACTGATTGTCCTCTTCTTAGATGAACCTGGTTTAGATCAAGTTGACAAATCATATTATAGTGATACAAGGACACTATATGAGTTAGGAAAACAGAACAACAACAGAAGAGCCAGTTTCAGTTCCCAGCATCCACATGGTGGCTGACATCATGGATCTGGTACCCTCTTCTTGAATCTGTAGGTACCAGACATGCACAAACACATATAAAATAATAAATCTTAAAAAAAACAGATACTATTTTTTCCATAGTTTTGAAGGGTAGAATTTTGATTAGCGTGTTGCCAAATTCAATTCCTCCTAACTGCTCTGTTCCTAGCCATCTTCTCTCCTCATCACTGTATCTTCACAGGACCATTCTCTGGTCTTTATGTGGTGAAAGAGGAAGAGGAAAAGAGGAGGAGTTATAGGAGGAGCGTGGGGGTATGAGGAGAGAAACAAAGACAAACTGTAACTGTTTCATGGCCACATACCTAGTAGCTACTTTCATATCTTGACAAGCTCTGAGAATTCAAATTTCCTGTCTAGTAAGTGATCTAAATCGAACACTAGGGATATTCAGTTGCCATGGTAGTTCTGCAGTAAGTTGGCTTCTGCAGAGGCACAGTCAACACTAAGGTAGAAACATGGCTGCCTTCCTTCTATCTCTGGCATCATCATTGTCCATATGAAATACTGTCAGGGAGATACACTTCTGACTTCATGTATTTTATCTGATTCAAACCTCAATAATGGAGACTCACCAATCAACCCCTTAGACCTTTGTAATTCTCCCTTTTTAAAAAACTATACTAGTTTGTGTAGTTATCTGTCTGTCCTAACAGAAACGTGGTTTTGATTTACTGATTAGCTCCCACTGGAATAAACGTAGTTATAACAACAAAATGCCTTCATTGTGTCAATATAATAGGTTGACTCTGAACACTAACAATATAGCATACCAATTTTCTGGAGTGTTTTTGGAGGGCATTCACATTTCTATCTGTGCTTCATAGTGTGTTTACCATGTCAAGGAAGGCCATTTAGCCAGCAAGCAAATTGGGTGAGTAGATGCCTACTAAAAGATGTGGCTGCATGGATCTGAAGGAGCTGAGACATGACCTATAAGAAACCAAGTGAGAAGCATGAGTAGGATTGAATCCTAAGATCTTATTGGGACCTTTTAACAGGCATGCTAACACAAAAGACTGAAATCTGTAAAAGTGCACAGGACGATTTTTCCCTAAACAGTTCTCTGGAGCAGTAGTCACACACCAGCATCCTGAGAACAATAAGCACATACAAGTATTTGTTCAAAATATTTGATTTCCCTTAAGGCTACTTAGCCAAGAAAACATGGAGGACAAGTCATTTTTTACTGACACCTTTGTTGTCCTTCGTTCCCTAGCCATCCTCCCAGGATAGGCATCAAATGCCGACTCTTGATTCAAAGAAACCATTCAGGTGCCGTCAAGGTCTTGGTGATTCTCCGGGACAAGTAGCACTGAAAGTACCACTGGGTTGTTCTTGCAAATGTGTTGACATTGATTTCTTGCCTCTTGGCATGGAGAAGTCCCAAGTGCCCTCACTGACCTGTTACCTGAGCCTGTAATTACTCCAGGAGCTGGGAATGAAAAGGGCATATCTCTTCCTCTTTGAGGAAATGACAGGCTCAGGATACAAGCAGGCTCTGCATTAAGGTAAATCTCTCAGGAGAGCTTAAAGACTCCTAAGCCCTGACTCCTGCATCCTTCCATCAATAGAGGCCAAGCTCATTACCACTGAAAGATTCAGGAAGATGCAGAATGGATACATGACTCTGCAAGGGCTTCATCATATAGACAAACCGTAATGTGCACAGACAAAAATATAACTGGAATAATTAGGTACCTTTCTTCCTACAGAGGACCATTGTTTACTGCATGCTTTTCTACTTCATTGCAAATAATAATAAAATCCCATAATGCCCTTGAAAGTGACCTTATGTTCTCTAGTCACTTATATGAACACCATTATTTTTAAAGCTTTTTATAATCAAGTGAGTGAATTTGTGTACTTTTGTTCCTCAGATTACTTAACAGTTAGATTGTCTTATTCTGTGAATGCCACTCTGGAATTGGTCCATGCTGAATTGTATTAAATATCTACTGCCTAAAATTTCAAACTGTGTGTTTGTAGCTCAATAGCCAAGCTGCTTGTGAGTGAGTGAACCAGACAGCCTGCTTAGCTGAGTTCTGAGGCTAATTATTGGGTACTGAAATCTAAAGGTCAAACTGTGTCTATATTCAGGGCTTGTTCAACATTATACGCATATGGGCACCACATAAATCCCTTATCTGCTGACCCATCTAATAACTTCCCTGTGCACCTTAACCTATTTCCTGTCCGAGAGTTTTAGATGCTGCAGGGTCTTTAAAATGGATTATTATGGAGCATGTGACCCATGGGTTTTCATGGAAACCTCCTTAGGGCTTTAAAATCTTCAAGCATAAGACTGTCTTTCTGCAATATGCCCCTCAATTATCTACACATTTTGCAAATTGCCTGAATTATTCCATTTTATCTTTGCTACCCAAGGGGAAAATTAAACTTCAGAAAGAATTTTGAAAAACATATAATAATACTTAGGGTTACTTATTTAAGCATGTTTCGCCCACAGTCAGTAAAATTGCTTTTCATTCATTCATTTCTTCCTCTCATGAACGCATTCATTCATTCTATCATTTTATATTGAGTATTACTCCGTGCATACCACCATACTAAGTTTCATGAGATATAAAATAAAACAAGAAACAGATGAGCTACAGTAATGAAATTATAATCTGAAAGAGAAATCCAGGGTCTTCACTCGGTGAGAGCTGGGAGCTCATGCACCAGCTGTTCTGTGCGTAGAGGAAAACACCTGATGAGGTTTCCAATGATTTAAGCAATCAAGATGAGCAGCTTAGGAGGAGAATTTAGTGTCTATAAGACCACATTTTTTTTGTTTGTGTGGGGTATGCATCTTTTCTTGAAGATTTCCCAATACTCTAATAAATGAAGATAACTTACTATGGCCTTGATGCTGAGAGATGCATCAGAGTTTAAGACTTTTTTGGTGCAAAATCATGAAGACTTTGGTTCATTTCCCAGAGCCCACATAATAAGCTGGGATTTCTGAGACTGTATAATACAAGATCTAAGGGATCCATCAATAAATAGCATCTAGCCTTTAGATCATATTTATATATATGTGTGTATATCCAAATATATATGTATTCTCCAAATTTAAATAAGCTATTATTAGCTGTTAATTATATACTGTTAATTATTCTGACTTCAAATTACACAGAAGAGATCTGACTTTCATGGATGTTTCCATGAAAGCCCATGGGTCTCATGCTTCAATACACTGTATTCTCAATCAATACATTGTATTGTTGTTTCTGGAATTACAGTGATCTTATTCCTACTCTAGTTTCCTCAAATCCCTCACAAGTGATAATATTGCATAGCAAGTTACTTTGAGTCAGCCATTCAGTCTGGTTCCACCAATCACCATATTCTAATTCTGTAAGACCTTGTCCTATTTTTAAAAGATTTATTTTATTTTTGGTGGCCAATATATTTGATTTCTGATGGCCAGAAGACGATGTTGGATACTCTGGAGCTGAAGTTAAAAGTGGTTGTAAGGCACACCATATGGTGATGGAAACCTAACACAGTTCCTAGACCAAAGAAGTTCTTGCAAACCATCATGAGCCATCATTAACACAGCCCCTATAAAGCTTCTATGATCTGAGAAATGGAAGTGTTTATCAATGATTTTGTTTGCTTGTTTTTATATGTAGCAGATTATTGCCTAATCACTCTTTGATAACTTGTACTTTCCTACCTCTCTGTCCTGTGTCTGTATTGAAGAATCATTCTACTGTGACCAACTTTGGCTCTATTGTATAAAGAATGTAAGACTAAGGGAAAAATTACATTGAGCCTCAGATTAATAATAAAGAACTGAAGATTTCACAACAGATTTTAAGCATTTATGGATAGATACAAGAAAAGTCCTACAGCCCTAATTAAAGATCACACTTACCATGAAAGAGTGTGAATCAGGCTAATATGCTGAAGGGTAGTCATGGTAATTTTATGGAATATCTATTTATGCAGTAGAAGTCAGAAATTCTGCTGTCTTTCAACTGTCTTCTGGGCCCTTGCATTGGGCTCAAGATTTTTCGAGTTTCAAAAGAGACTCTCAAACACTGATGTGTGGTCATATATATTTAAATTATTGTGCTAAATACAAAAATTGGAATATATATCCCAATTTTGTATATACATATATATATATATATATATATATATATATATATATATATATGTAAAATTACATCATGCTTTTACCCATAAAACAATGAGAACTGCATGCAAGTATGTGTGTGTGTGTATGTGTGTCTGTGTGTATGTCTGTGTGTGTGTATGTGTGTGTGTGTTTGTGCATAGGACAGAAGACAGACAAGACAGACAGACAGACAGACAGACAGACAGACAGGTGATAGAGAGAAGAGAGCTAGATAGAAGACATAGAGATTCTTTGCTTTAAATAACATATACTAATATCAGTCCCCTCCAAAAAACAAAACAACAAATAAACAAGCAAAAAAAAACAATAAAAAAGTGCTACCTGTTTAGAAACTAGTTCCAGTGAACTGAGGTATGCACAAGTAGCCTGGCCTTACCTCCCTCAGGTGATGAATTCATGCTTCCTAGAAACATTCTGTCTCATGGTATCTTAAATATTAAAATTGTAACTACTTTGAGTGATCATGATTAGAGAGAGACCCATAAATAATAATTTACATGATAAAGGTTGATTTTTGTACTTTTATTTATAGTCAAAATATGTGTTTTACCAGGTGGGTTTATTGTTGCTTTTATTTCTATATTTTAAGTTCTTTTACATGGTTGCTTGTTTATATTGATCTCACTGTTCTGTTTCATTTCTTATTTATATTTTCCTCTCTACCTCAAATAGATAATCACTAGAGGGTTAATGCATTAAAAACAATACATTCACTTTAATCGAATTGTAAAGCTTACAGAATTTTCCAAGACTTAAAAAATTTAAATTCAATAGCAGCCTTTTCCTTTTGTTTATTTGCTTTTTTAATCTCTTTCTAATTTAAATAAAATATTTATGTTAAAACTACAGACCACCACCACTATCTATCACCCCTCACCATCATTACCCCTTCACTGTCACCTACCACCACTGTCAACCACCTGTACCACCATCAATCACCTTCATCACTTCCCCATCATCACCAACCCTATCACCATCACCACCATCACCCAACCCCACCTTCACTATCACCCAACACCACCACCACCATCACCCAACACCACCTTCACCATCACCCAACACCACCTTCACTGTCACCCAATACCACCTTCACTGTCACCCAACACCACCATCACCATCACCCAACACCACCTTCACCAATACTACCATCACCCACCACCACCATAACATACCACTACCTCAACCATCACCCACCACTGCAGTATTCATGAAGCTAATTAATGTCTTGTCAATAACTCCTCTGATGAAGAAGAAGGGCATCTATGGAACTTACCTAGGACTTTCCTAATCTCTCATTTATTTTCGAACAAATCAAAGCACTTACAGAGACTAGAATAGAATCATTACGTTGTTCTGTGGTATTGTTTTGTTTTTGAAGAATGTACAGGCACGATTATGCAGATGCATTATTTGGACATCCATATTCCTGTGTAACTCTAGTTGGCTTGCATTACTACTTACTGCCTGTGGTATTGGGGTGACTATGCTTCCTGTATTCTATGTTCCATCTTATGAACACTATGCTGAAATGAAGGTATTTCAGCATGTCTTCCTTGAGGAAAAGGCACCTGCTTCTCTATTGGGTATATAAACAAGTATGGAATTGTGCATTATCAACTTTCAATTTTCCAAATATATCCCTCTTTAAACTTTATGCTATCTTATTGTTTTAATTTTAATAACCTACTAAGTCCAATCAACACACCCGAGAGAACTCTATTGGCTACTGTGCTTCTAAAAACAAGAAATGTACAATATAGCCCTCTACAATGAGGAGTTGTAACCAAATTACAGTGGTAATGCTAAGTAATCTTTTGGTATGACTATGTCTTTGCTCTGTTTGAATAGCAAAATAGCAAAAGCTCCTAATTTATTTTGAGGTATCCTCCAAGCATTTGATAAGTAATATTGGTCCACCATGATACCTAAAAAACTCAGATTTGTTCAGCCAGACACTTTTACAATTTTGTCTTTTAGAATTCCCTAGAGCTTCTCTATGAGAAGTCTTCTGAGATTTTTTACAACAGAAAGTAAAACACTTGGTTTATATGTGTATACATTTGTTAACTTATTTCTCAATACAACTTTGAGACAATCATCAGTGAATTTTTAGAATATTTTCTAGTAGTGAATATTTCATTATATATTATTTAAAGTGTTAGTATATTTAACAAGATATACAATATTTCATTCTTATTTTATGGAATTTTGAACCATTTTCCATTAAGTCATATGTTCATAACTTTGAGAATGTTCAATGTAAACAGAAAGAATGTTAAAATTTCACGCCATTTGTAAGCTAGAAATATAATTAATTGATCAGAATGTAATTATAGAATAAAAAAAGATAACTGAAGCTCAGAGGTTTTCAATTGAATTATTTCACCAATATTATCAATAGTCAAATTTATTGACTAATTTAGAAAACCTGTAGTTGGCATTGTCTCTTTCTCTGTGCTGTAGGAATACAGAGAAAGATGCCTCTTTATTTTAGACGTAAATAGAAGGTTAAATGAAGTCAGTAACACATCCACCGGAAGGATTTCAGTCTTTGGGCACATCATTTCTACCTCATGAGGAAAAGGCAGTAAGAGTTTTGCTATTTTGGTCGAGGCTTGAGATTAAGATAGAAACCAGCCAGATTGTGGAACTGTAGGGAGGCTAACAATTCAAAGTTCCAAGTTGAGGTTTGGCTTCCCATGGCTGCTACCCTTGAGTTGCTGCAGCTGAAAGAAATATGTCCACTCTGACATTTCTGGTTTTTATCAAATCTGAGGTTGGTCGTTTGTCTTTTCACACTTCCAAAGGTGTTTAAGTTACTTTAAAATGGGCAGAAAATACTTCAGTGATGATTAGAGTCACAATTTTAATTCTGCACACTTACAGTGACAGAATAAATCTACACCGATTTTTGAAATGATCTCTAGAAACCTGTAGCCCCGTTGAAATTAATTACCTAAGTGCATATGCATTAGAACCTACAGAGATAATGAATCAGAAAAGAAACAAGAAAATGGAAATTCAGATAATGCCAGGAACTGCAGACAATTTGCTTGGCTGTTTTGCTATATGCAGTTGCAGTCTATGGAATTCTTTCAAGATGCTTCATTGTCTCACTGATCTAGCAGGAAATGAGATCCTGCTAAGGAGAAAAGTAGAAAACACCCATTTGCACTGCGGCCTGGATGCTGCTTTGATTGGATGCTCATAATGCTTTTTGTGCTGCTTTTAACCTGCATTGAGTGACTCCGACCAGCTTTGTGAAGACATGACACAGAAAAACAAATATCCTCAATAAATAAGTGAAAGCTAGTCTCACATTTGGGAGGTGTTATGTTAAAGGCATGTTTGAAATATTATAAATCATTAGGAGAGTGTTGAGCAGAAGAAGGAAAAAATTATTTGTAACATTAGCTCCTTTTTTATAGCAAAATAATTGGTATAGTATTAAAATATTCACAGATGACCTTTACTTTTTATTATTATACACCATTATTATTAATCATTTTATTCATTTACTTTTCAAATGATATCCCCCTTCCTACTTACCCCTCCACAACCCCCATTCCATCTCTCCCCTCCACCTTCCGTTTGCTCTGAGGGTGCTCCTCCACCCACTCCCCCACTTCCACCTCATGCCTCTAGCATACCCCTATGCTGAGGCATCAAACCTCCGCAGGACCAAGATCCTCCCCTCCCACTGATGTCAGATAAGGGCATCCTCCGCTACATATGTATCTGGGGCCATGGATCCTTCCATGTATACTCTTTGGTTAGTGGTTTAGTCTCGCTCTGGGTGGTCTGGTTAGTTGATACTGCTCTTCCTATGGGGTTGCAATCCCCTTCAGCTCCTTCAGTCCTTCCCCTAGCTCTTTCACTGAGGTCCCTGGGATCAGTCCAATGGTTGGCTGTGAGTATCTGCATCTGTTTATATGTTTACTAAACTAACAAGCTTTTGTTTTTGTTCCTTTTATTAAATTCCAACCCTTAATAGTGTTATAAAAGTTTTCTTTTATAATTCAAGACTAAAGTTTAGACTGATGAAGGAATTCTGTATTTACTCAGAATTTTCAATCTTGCAATTTGAACTCAGATGTAGCTTTTTCGTCAAGCCCTCAGCATTATGGAAGATGCTAGTGGTCCTACAGAGACCATACAAGGATGTCAGAACTGTGTCGTGCGTTAAGGAGTAAAATTGTAAACCTTGAGATTTCAGAGAAGCTCTAAGAGGGGAGCTGGAGACCGCAGAATGGCATCCTTAAATCTATGGGGAATAAATGACTTTCCCTTCCCTTGAGAGATAGCACAGGGACAGGATTTCCTATACCATTTGTATCCAAAGGACCACTGGCAAAGAAGTTAGAATCAGACTTATTCTGCTGTGACTTATTCTGTTCTCTAAATATCTTTGTCCCTCTGTGTCTAAGGATAATCACTGTGCATATAATTTGTCCCAATTACTGATGGGATTTGCTATTTCATTTCAAAATAGAGCATAGAAGATTGACTTACCCTTTAAAATTCCTCTAAAAAATCATCCCTTTCAGAGACTCTTGCTCATGACTGATTCATGGAATCAATAATATGCAGGGCCAGTATCATGAGAGGTTTTCTTTTAAATGAGTTTCCAGGGCTCCAGTGATTCAAAAAAAAATCCATTAAGAGATATTTTAAAAATTAAAACTGAACCCTACATGTAATACATTCCTGAATGCCTATTTGAAAACAATGTAAAGAGAAGGTTAGAAAAGCTGATGTATATTTTATTGTTGTTACAATATTTATGTGAGATCAAAATTCAGTGGGTTAGAATCCTTTATTCTGAGGCAGCTCAGTAAATAAGTTACAGAACATGGAGGATTCATTTTTACATAACTAGATATTACTTATTAACCAAGTTGCAATACCAATGAGGGCTTCAGGTAATTCATTTAATGATGGATATGACAATCTCTAAATCTTATATTTGCCCTCCTTAGCTTTCCTTTTGGAAATTTCCTCTAAATAATGGTTTCTATTACCTTGATCCACATTTCCTCCAAATGGGTTTTAGGTTTTTTTCTTCTTTGTTTATTTTTCTTTTATTTTATAAAAGTATTATTGAGATGTCACTTACCTTCCATGTAATCTGTTACTTTTTTATATGATAGGGCAAAGTTGACCATAGGATGCAGTACAGATTGTACATTAAATCAAAAGCAGCTTTCCTTTTGAAAACTTTAATATTTTTGATGTACATGAAAGAATATGTATGTGATATTATTTATGATTTTCTGTTTTATTCTTTGAGATATTCTCTCATGTAACTTAAGGTATAACTGGCAGGCAACAAAACCATACAAGACTTGTTGCAAACCCCTACCATACTGGGGTTAGGGGTGCTAGCTTGACCCTGTCTAGCTTTTATTTCGGTGCCATATATTCAAAATTAGGTCTTCAGGCTAAAAAAGAGCAAGCACTTTTACGCAATGAATTATTTTTTCCAGACCTTAAAGCCTTTGTTTATTTATTTTTACAAAAATTTTAATTTCATATAGAAATAGTTTATGCATATAATATTAAACTAATAGCAGTCATAGTAGTAAACCAATAATAAATTTAATCTGTTAAATAAATCAATCATAATGGCTATATCATCTATTATTATATTTTATTATTTATTGAGTCATAAGCACAACCTACAGAGCACATTTACAAGTCATGGGAAACTTTGTTTGAGTCAAGTGGTCTTTGTATCAGGCTGATCCTGGGGATTGAACTCACACTGTCAGAAGGAGGCAAGTACCTTTATCTCTGAGCCCTCTTGCCAGCCTATTAACATTCATCTTATAACTGATAATGTCTTGAGATATGCTGTTTCATTTTCTGTCACCTGTATAGTCTCTTTTTGTCAATTTTCCTTGTAGTCAAGGGTATACCTAAGATAACAAGTTTGTAATTATATTCTTTTTGTTCAGTGGCCTCTGATCAACACTGTGGGTTGATCGTTTGGCTCTTGGGCTTCTACTGTGGCAAATCTTCATGATGAGGACCAAAACTTAGGGTAAAGCTGTTCATAGAATGGTGGAAAGGCAGAAAAAGGAGAGAGATAAACAGCAAATGGAGAGAGATGAAAGGGTCACAATCCCAGGAGCTTCTTTAATGGCCTTGTCTTAGTCACAACGAATAGACATCCTAACCAAAGCAACTATTACAAGAGTTAACTGGGGGCTTGCTTACAGTTTCAGAGATTAAGTTCGTTGCTGTCATGGTGGAGCCATGTCATCGTGGAGCTGGAGTAGTAGATGAGGGAGTTACACCCAGGTGATCCACAGGCAAGAGGGAATCCGGGTTTGGCATGGGCTTTTGTAACCTCAAAGTTCCAAAGGTACAACACTTCCTGTAGCAAGCTCATACCTTCTAATCCTTTCAAATAGTGCCTCTCACTGTTGACTACACATTCAGATATATGAGCCTGGGAGAGGAGGGGTCATTCTTACTCGACCATAGCAGGCATTCTGCCAGGAACTTGACTGACTTCCTTATCCTAAACCCTAACTCTTAAAGTATCCACCACTTCCCAGTATAGTATATGCAGCTGGCCAAGCCACTAGGAAGTGCCTTTGAAGATATGTAAGATCTAAACCTTGACTGTATGAAGCTAAGTCTTATCAGGAATGTTTGATTCTATCTTAATTTTCTCTATTTTATATATGGGTATTTTATTTACATCATTTCCATCTTTCCTTCTTTCCTACCAACTTCTAATGTGCCCCTGAAACTCCCTCTCAAATTCAGGACATCTTTGCAAATTCATGAAATGTTCTTTAATTGTTAATGCTGCATGTATGTACGTTTATGCAGCAATAATAACTAATATATATATATATATATATATATATATATATATATATATATATACATACATATATGTGTGTGAGTACACACACACACACACACAAAATGGACTATAATAAACACATCTATGACACAATACTTACAACTCAGAATCAGGAAATAAGGAGGCCAATACCAGAAGGCTCAGGATATGTATTGTGAGATAAAAGTCTTCTGATTATATTTTTACAGCACTGGAGTCACCCCCTCTCCTTTGCTTAAAGCAAGTAGATTTCTGAAGCTTTTATTCTCTCTAGATTTCAAACAATTCCTACCAGAATTTCTTTCCCTGGATGGTTTAAATTATACACATAAACACATTATAAATTATTAAAGTACACAGGAATCAAATAGCCCTCTGGAAAGTTGTATCTCATGACCCTTTAGCTTGAAGATAATATACTCTTTTTAAATGATATCCTATGAAATTCTTTATGATTGCAGTTCATGGAGTTTACAATACCTTGTGCTTTCTAATTCTATACTTTATTATTATCCACAATCTTTTTGTTGATTGTTGTTGTTGTTAATATCATAAGAGCTAATATCATACACAAATTATTTTAAAATATGTGGCTATTATGTATTAAGTATGTTATTCAGAAGGAAAGGGGAAACTTCCCAGATTGTGGAAAGCACTCTCCAGAGATCCAGAGCTTGCATATGCTAACAGAATCAAAACAGAAAGTAAGTCTGTTTGTGAAGCAAATTCCAAAGGTGTTTCTCTTCCAGCTTAGCTTCAGCATATTTTAACTCTGGTGTGACATTGAAAAAACAGTATGAGTGTTGCTATGTGAAGCAGAAGCTACAGCAAGCAGTCACGTTGTGTACAGCACATACCAAACCAAGGGGCCCACAAGAGGACCGGCAGAATACAGAATTTTTCAAACTAATGTGGCCGATTATTAACATGCAGATCAGACATGCTGGACTGAATGGCTTTCATACAGAAGTGCTCAGGATTTCAAACAAAAGACCAGGCCACGGCTGTAGATTTTTGACCACACTTGTATCTTGATTACATTTATTGTTGGATTCACAAATTTATTGCAAAAAATACTAATGAAGAAAGTTTTATTCATTTGATAAGAGAAATGTGTTCAAATGAAGTCATTATTTTGAACTTTTCAAGAATTTCCCACTATCACCAATGTAAACTCATGGACCCTTGCATTCTCTGACTTGAATGCCAAGCTCCTGTTGAAAAGTATACCTTAAGTGCCTCTTTTCTAAAAAAACAGTAACATTTTCATTTTTTCTACTTTTTAAAACTACTTGATATTCACTACTTAGCCACTGAATTGAAGAAAACTGAAATATTAAGAGAGAAAAAGGAAATCATATCTATGGGTTTGAGTGGTATCAAATGAGTAATTCACTGTTGGTCTTTGGGAGAGTAAACTGGCTCACAGCTGCAAATAAATGGTGACTTTCTAATGTGGGGAGTAGGAGCTAAAATTCCTTACATCTTAACAAAGAAAAAGTTAATATAACAATTGATAGATTATATTGAAGAGAAACATTTGCACAGAGATATCTGTGGTA
The DNA here is from genome assembly GCF_004785775.1 of Grammomys surdaster. NCBI lineage: Eukaryota > Metazoa > Chordata > Mammalia > Rodentia > Muridae > Grammomys > Grammomys surdaster. The sequence continues at coordinate 692,970 of NW_021619966.1, forward strand.
TTTTCACATACTCTCGTACATTAAGTATTCATAAAACTAATCTACATGTTTTATATAAAAGCTGATGTAAGGTATGTGTGTGTGTGTGTGTGTGTGTGTTTGTGTGTGTGTGTGTCTGTGTGTGTGTGTGTCTGTGTGTTTAGTGATGGGAAGAGAATGAGTATAGGGGATATGAAATGGCATGCAATGAACTTAAACATTTATAAAACACTTTCAAAATTTATTTTGGAATTGAGCCATTGACTGTCATTCATAGGTTTAATTTAGCCATTTCAATATTAGAATTAGGCTAGTTGTGAAAATTATGCCCATTTTAATTATTATATAGCACAACTTAGGTAATATTTAAGTTATAAAGAGCTTATAGGCTGACAGGAAGGTTGCACGCCTAGACTCAGCATTCTGTAGCCTTGCACAAGAGGATTGCACTTAATTATGTAACACTTTTGGTCATAAAATGATTATTAGTCTTTGGTGATAAAATATCTATTATGGGATTCCTATTCACTAAATGTGTGTATTTAGTTAGGTGTTTAGCATCATAAGTAATGTCAACTTGAAATTGAAACAAATTATTTGATATGTAACAAAATATCATTAGAATGTCTTAAGAGAATCGAGAACTTTTTTGTGAGGATTTTTTTTAACTATACATTACTCTGTGCTAACTGATTTTATTAAAACATTTATTTGCCTATTTAGTTATTTACTACTAAACTTTGGGACATACAATGTGAGTCTGTAGGAACAAACCTGAGAAAAAAAATCTTATCCCAGAAGGAAAAGGAATCCAGAATACAGAGTGACCAACTGTAATCTAATGATTGTGCTGAAGGAATCTTTTGAACAATAACATTCAAATGACATGTTAGTAAAACTTCAGGGTGCAGTCATATCGGCAACACATGGAGTGTCATGAGGATTGGTGTGAACACTCTGTCTCTTTTGTGCAGTTATTTCTGTTCTGTGTTATCTAATTCTTTTTTAAAATATGTTGTATTTACTTCCAGTCATTTTTGAATCATGATAATGGTACTGAGTTTTGGGTCAGGTGGTATCAAAACTGATTTACAGAAGTTTATCTTATGCTTTGCTTAATATCATGTCCTTTTGTTTTAGTCTTTGCAAAACCTAATCTAAGGCTCTATTCCAATCTCAACATAAGATTTCTCACCTTTCCTTGATTCGTAATATATACTGGTAACCTTTTACAAACACTACACATTTATCTCACCTATTTCCCTAATTCCTATGTCTAGATCTAAAGGGCAAGTTCCTCATATTAAGTTAGTTTTGAACAAGCAAAATACATTCTTTTTCTCTAGTGATTGGTTTCCAACCATCCCATCAGGAGAACTTTTGAATAACCAAATTTATATTGAACTATTTTTCAGATGAGAAATTTTAATCAATGAAAATCCAGTAAAATGCAAATATAAATCCTTCAAATGTCAAAAGGAAATGTCTGAGCTGAGCTTTGAAATACTAAACATTGAATTTATTTTTTTTTTGCATTAAAAAACTTCAGACTTTCCTTGAAATTTCCTTATCTGAGTTACTGTAATCTATTCCTAAATCAAGAGCCATTTTGGCTGTATTTTATTAGTAAAACTTGCATGGGCAGTATTTCTTCACTAAGATTATTTGCCCAGTAGGCAATTGCTAATTTTAAATGCTCTTTTGACCTAAAAAAAAAAAAGTAGCAGTATCATTTGATTCAAGCTTAAACTGGCCTTCCTAAACTTCTTTAAATTAAAGTACAGGCAATAAGGAAAGAAAGGAATCCAGGATGAAGCTAGCCTTACATTGCTGCAGTTCTCACCTATGGGTTTTTTTTTTTTCAGCATCTTTATTAGCTGCCAGTTTTCTTGTTGCTAAATGTTTGAATTTCTTGATTGTCCAATTTGAGTAAATGTTTCTAATTTATCTTATTCATCTCTCATTCATATCCAGAAAGCTATTGGTAAATAAGGTAGCCTTTGGGCTTCAAATTTGAGCATTGATTCCTAGTAACATTTCAGTCTTCAGTTTTCTCTTCTGCACACATTATATTTTTTTTATTACTCAATGAAGAAATTCGTGAATTTTATAGACCACATTGCCACTAATGTATCTCTTCTGTTCTATAGTTTTGGACCCAATATAGACAGCCAATACATCAGATAAATAAATACATATGCTTCTAGACCAATAAAATATAAATATTCATATTCTTAATATGAACTGTGCCAAGTTGACATGTCACGTAATATAATTTCCTATTATTCTCTCTAATTGTTGAGAAATGTAGTGTCCTTTCTATCTCATTTATCATGAAGAACAGGTGGCTAGCTGTGATTGGCTGACAGGCTGTACTGAAGTTGAGGTGGGTTTTAGTACTTTCACATGGCTAACTTTTTCATAAGCATTTTGTTGGTTAAGAGGTTCCAAAAACACAGTTTAAAGCATCCCAAACATCAATTCTTCACTTGCTATAAATGTGATGAAATTATATTCAGAATACTGTTAAATAAACAAATAATCTATCAATAACATTCAGTGGCACAATCAGCAATATTTTGTCCCACACTATCTATATACATTTTAGATTACTTATAATACAATGGATATTTTTTCTTCTTATTTTTATTTATCCTTCACTCATATAATACATCTCAACCACAGCCTCTGTTCCTGTCATTCCTCATCGAAATCCACTGCTCCTTCATTTCCCTTTAGAAAAGAGTAGGCACACTCTCAATATTTTAAATACACCATCTATAACATTTCAGCATAAGTATTTTATATAAGTTAGGTAACCTCATAAGTAACCTATTAGACACTATGAAGAAGGAATTTTTATTTGGAGTCCACGCTATTTTTAGCTTTTTTCAAATTGGCATATAAATGTGGCTTTCAATTGTTTTTACTCATTGGAATCCCCTTTTGTATATTGCCATTACATTTCCTAAGTTTATATTTGACTTGGGGAATATTTCCAGAAATGGGATTAATAGTTCTGAGTGCATGATCACTATAATTGTGGCTGAATTTTCTGAAGTGCCTTGGTTCTTGAATTAACAGGGATGATATGTGTTAAGTCATTTCTACTTGGCAGGCAGTGGACTAGGCATTTTAAGACTCTTCTCTCACAATAATTCCACAAAATAAGCATCAATATTCTTGCCTGTAGAAGTAAAACCAAGACTAATTTTAACAGGATCTAAATACAACCTAGCATGTTTAACATGAAAGCCCATGTGGAGGCATTTTTGGTCTCTTACAGTATGATGGAGGAGTACTGGCATTGTATACACATGATGGGTCACTATTTGACTCTATTCTCTGCTGGGTTGAAATGTGCCTTGCCCTTTAACTCTCTTTCTTTAGAACTACTGAAGCAGAATATATCAGTTGTCTATTCTTTCATCTACCAGGAATAAGGATATCTAGTGGTCTTTTATATTGAGCATCTCAAGGGAGGTACTGCAGTGCACTTATACTGTGCCCTACTGAGTTATATCACAGATTTTCACAAATTTGGAGACAAAGTCTGCTTGTAGAATAAAAATGTAATGGGTCATGATCACTTTTTAGAGCTTGGTAAGGTTGGCAAAACCCTTTTCGTTTGGTACAACCTTTTATCCCCTTGGTACAAGAAGTTCAAGAAAGCCAGAGATTGTATCTTGTTCTTATATTATCTCTATTTTGTCAATTGCCTCCCATCTCATCAATTTCCTGACCTGACAATGTCGGTTCTGTTTGCTTAGCCTCCTTCAGCATGTGTCCTGACCCAGACTTCTCACCCACAGTGAGCTGGCAGTTTAGCAGTTTTCATTCTCACGTATCTGCCCATTTCCACTTAGGAAGCCTTGGAATTAGACCAGAGCCTCTCTGGTGGAAATCAAAGCCACAAGCAGACAACAACCTTTACAGAGTTTAAAGAAAAGATTACTTTTCATGAAAGCATACTGGAATATGACTTATCTTAATAATATATGTTGAATCAGATTTGATCTTAGAAGGTTAAATATAGCTAGAGATAGACATAAATATAGATTATAAATATAGTTAGATGTAAATATTTCTGTACTCAGGAACTTATATTCCTAAGGAAGTGTTCTACTACTGACCTATTTCAATATTCAGTGTTTGTATTCTAACCCTATCAATATCCCCAGTGAAGAATTTCACATATTAATGATGATTGTCATCAGCATATTCAGTTTTCATGTGACTAGAACCATACAGTCATAAATAGCATCATGTCACTGTAGAATGCTGTTTCCCTTGATTTAATATCACAGCAGGATTGTGCAACCAGTCAGCTGATACTTAAATAGTATTTCACATTTCTTTTCATGTTGTGGATTGGTTTGTTTTAGTTTTCACCAATGTCTTTATCCTGCACAGCTTGGGTAGTTAGGGTGAGACTGAGAAAAGAAAGATGTAGATTGTGTCCAAATAATATGGAATCAAAGAATCTGTTGTAAAATCAGAACCACTAGAAATTGAATAATGCTATAAAAAAATCCTTCCTATCTTCACTGTACTGTAATTTTAACTTGAAATTTTCAGAAAATTACAGTCATAACCATCCTAGTTTCACCTATATTTCAAAAAATGACCATTTTTCCATGTTCTAGAATTATCTGCATATCAACTTCAACAACTTAAGTTTATGGAAATAGTTCATGTTTCTGCAAATTGAGACATCAGAAAATGTATTTAATGTTGTCTCAATCATGAGCACAGACTAGGGACATTCACATATTGCTGCTGCTGGAGGTCATGTGGATATAGGTGGTCTTTGCTTGAAGTTGTTATGATGCCTGTATTATATAGGGTTCCCTAGAGTCACAGAACTTAAGCATAGTCTGGTATGGTAAGAGAATTTGTTGATGACTTACAGTCTGTAATCTAACTCCCCAACAATGGATAGCATCAGCTGTGAATGGAAGTCCAAGGATCTAACAGTTGCTTAGTCCCACAAGGCAGCAGGTAAAGAAGAGCAAGTTCAATGTCCTCATGTAGGTTTCCAGTAGAAGGTGTGGATCAGATTAAAGGTGGGTACCAACATGCCTGGATCTGGATTAAAGGTGTGTACTACCTTGCCTAGGCCTAAGCTTTTCATAGCCACTATGCCTCAAGACCAGGATCACAGGTAACCCTTCCAATTCTGGATTGTCGTTCATTCCAGATATAGTCAAGTTGACAACCAGGAATAGCCAACACAATGTCCATAGGCCATGTTGATATCCATGGCCTGTGCTGCAGGTAAGAGCCTTAATGGTGTCTTTATTGTGTACTCCCACTGGAGACCATACTGAGGTCTGTGGTCTGTAATAACACTGGAGACCATGTGGATGTCCATGATGCTGGCTGTAGCCAGAAACCACGTAGAAATTCATGGGCTATGCTGTTGCTGACTGTAAGGGGCAACAAAGCATCTTTTGCAGTGCTATCAATGACTGCAGTCTCACAGTTGAGCATGTGAGACATAGAAGGCTTCTAGGACAACCTCTCCCACACCAATAAAAAAGAAACAGCCCAGACAGGAAGCCATTTAAGAGAACTCTTGAATGTTGAGATAGGGATGCTGAAACATAGCTCTTCAGTTCATGGCTTCTCGCAGGACTGTCAGTTGGGAAGGACTCGGTTATCTTTAAGGGGCTGGCCACTGGAAGTTTGACTGTGCTCCAATGAGTAGATGGATAAAACAAATTGGATTCCATTTTTTTTCTTTTACCTTGGAGAATAGGGCACAACTGTGTGGCTGGGGTTGGACCTGGTAGGACTGGGAACATAATCGAGGTGCATTATGTGAATCTCTCAAATAGTCAATGAAAATATTATGCTAAAAATATTATATTCCAAACCTTGTCACATTTTGTTAAATGGTGTGCATAGATCTTTTGGAACCTTCTTGTGTAAAATGTAAAAACGTTCAATTAGATTGTTAAAGCTTGTGTCTGTAATAGGAAACTGCATTTTGAATTTAGAATGCAAACTCCAGGAAATTTTTACTTAGGTTTTTATTACACCTATCTCATTATCTGGAATGATAGTCAAAGCTTTGGGACACAACTGAGAGTCAGAGGACATCTTGTAGGAGGTAGTTATCTTATTCCACCTTGTGTTTTTGAGAAAAAACACAGGTACCTAATCCCAGTTGCAAACTCTTTCATTACCTGAGCCATTCATCAGTACAAGAATTTTATTTTTAATTGCTGTAATTTTTTCTGTGAAAAATGTTTTATCAAATTGTTAGTTATAGAAAATCATAGTCAGTTAAATGTTTTAGCTTCCTTCTTTGCTACATAGAAGAATCTTCTTGTATTTAATAACTAGAAGATCTATGTACACTAATAAGAGAGTTAGATAATGGGATTTTACTGCATGCTCTGCTTATCTTTATGTTGATCAAAGCTATTTGAATAACAAGGAAGACAAGGAAAAATTACTCTGCTAATAAGTGCAGCAATGATTGTGAATAGCGAACATTGGAATGTTTTAATGAATAAAGATGCAAGTGATTATGTATCTTGCTGCATAATTATTAAAATGTTGTCTGATAATGATATACTTGTTTTAAATTTACATCTTTACAGGTTCAGTGTAGAGTCACAGATTCTAATCTGCACCAGTTTTCCCTCCTCGCCATTCAGGGAGAATAATGTCCATGATAGAAAATGTGACTCACAGAATGTTAAAAAGAGGATCCACATTTAAATTATTAGATTTGTGTTGGAAGCAATTGTTACTATGCAGAAAGATTAGTGAGGATATTTAGAAATTACATTGAAATAAGACTATGATGACTAATGGAATTGTTACTCTGCTATGTTTTATGAAAAGAATCAAGAGAGAAAATGAATTTTATCATAGAGGAAAACATGAATTACATATTTAACACCTCATTAAGTATGTAGATTGCAGTAAAATCTGGGCAGGAAGTTAAGGACAGTCGAATGCCATAAAGCCATCAGATCCCATTTCTTCATTTGCTTCATATACAATACAGCTACAAAATTTTGGAAACACAAAAATCAAAGAGGCAGCAGGGTTAGTTGATCATGAAAATGTGATGTAAGCAACAAAAACATTATTAAAAATGATGCTTTCCAAAAGTAATTTTTGAGTCATTTGAACTATAAATACAAATTTATCTTTTCCAAACAACAGTATATAAAATGATGTGAGCTATGTGTCAAGACTGAAATTTAATTAAGGACTCCAGCCATACGGTGAAGATGCCATTGAACATAATTGTTTCATGCTTCTTTTTTTTAAAAAAGACCATGTTTTTATTTTATCTGCATTTTATTCCCTCCCTTCATTAGTTTATCCAGTTCTGCATCTTACATTCCTCCTTCTCTCCCCCTTTCTCTTAATTACTTAATATTACATATCATTTTTAAATGTAATGTAATTAAACTATAATCTTGAAACAATCACGATGTATTTCAACATGAAAATGTGAGAAAAAACACAAAGAACTTAGGAGAAAGTAGATAGCATGAGAAGGCCAGATTGGTCTCCAACTTATACCCCTCGCTTTTTTGTGCATTAGGGCTACAGGTAAGCGTTACCATGTCTCTCTTCAGGAAAGCAATACCTTGTCTGGCATCAGGAGAGCATCACAATGCCTAGTAGGATGTGGCATCACCATGTCCAGCCTCAGGTGGGCATCACTATGCATAGCTCCAAGTGATATCTCTTCTTATTTTCATTTACCACAGCTTCACAACCAGTCAGACAATTCTTGCTACCTTTATTTAGTATGTGTACACTAGGTGTGTACAGGTGTCCATAGAGCCCAGAATAATCCTCAGATTCTTTGAAGTAATAATTATAGAAGTCTGTGGGATACCATGTGGGTACTTTAAATTAAAGTTGAGTCCTTTGCAGAAATATTCAGTACTCTTAACCACCAAGCTGTCTCCCTAATCCCTGAAAATTCTGTCTGCCTTTAGTTTCCACATTACACATGGTGGTTTCAACAACACTTTATGGCTACTAAATTTATTTCCTAAGGGTTGTTTATGTACAATATGTATGAATGCATTCTTAGTTTTTGGAAGATCATAATTTTTTTGTAATTTTTACCTTTTATTATTTTATTACTATTTAATATAGCTAAAATTAAGCAAGTATTTAATATGTGCTCAGCACTTTATACTATCTGTCTGTCTGTCAGTCTGTCTATCTATCTATCTATCTATCTATCTATCTATCTATGTACATATCTATCTATCTATCTATCTGTCTATTAAATGTTAGCAAAAAGTCTTGCGATTCATATAAATGTTACAGAACAAAATGATAGTCTTTTTTTTTTTTTCAAATTTTTTTTTTTTGGATTTTCGAGACAGGGTTTCTCTGTATAGCCCTGGCTGTCCTGGAACTCACTCTGTAGACCAGGCTGGCCTCGAACTCAGAAATCTGCCTGCATCTGCCTCCCAAGTGCTGGGATTAAAGGCATGCGCCACCACCGCCCGGCCAAAATGATAGTCTTAACAGAGACATTAATCTCTGAGTTACTGAATTGTGCAGAATGTTTGTGATTCTTGGAACTTCACTCTCTACTTGATTTTACTAACAATGAAAGACTAGAAATTTTCTGATCCTTCTAGGATACACTCCAGAATAAATTCTTGCCAATTACAGAGCATCCTGAAAGAAAACATAATCTGAAATCCACTTCTAAATTTCTCTAGAAGCCTTGAATTTCAGAAGTGTTATAAGAAGCCAAACTCTGTTGCTCCTCTATTTTTTGTTATACATTTATTTGTTTACATTTCAAATGTTATCTCCTTTCCCAGTTACCCCTCCACAGCCACCCCATGTCATCCCCCCTTTCCCCTTTGCCTCTATGAGTGTGTTTATCCACCCACTCATCTACTCCTGTCTCACCACTCTAGCATCCCTCTATGCTGGGGCATCAAGCCTCCACAGGATCAAGGGCCTCCCTTCTCACTGATGTCAGACAAGGCGATCATCTGATACATATGAATCTGAGGCCATGGATTCCTCCATGTATACTCTTTGATTGGTGGTTTAGTTCCTGGGAGCTCTGGCTGATCAGGTTAACTGATATTGTTCTTTCTATGAGGTTGCAACACCCTTCAGCTCCTTCAGTCCTTCCCCTAGCTTTTTCATTGGGGTCCCTGGGCTCAGTTTGATGGTTGGCTGTATCTGCATCTGTTTTGGACAGGAGCTGGTAGAACCTCTCAGGGAACAGCCATACCAGGCTCCTGTCTGCAAGTACTTCTTGGCATCAGCAATACTATGGGAGTTGGTGAATGCAAATGGGATGGATCTCTAGGTTGGGACTCTCTGGATGGCCCTTTCTTCAGTCTTTATTCCATTTTTTGTCCCTGCCTTTCCTTTGGACAAGAACATTTCAGATTCTTAAGATGTGTGGGCCATAACTGGGCCAGTGCCTATCTACTGGAGGTGGTCTCTAAAGGTTGTATCTCCCTTTTGTTGGGTATTTTGGCTAATGTCATCACTACTGGGTCCTGGGAGCCTCTCACTTTGCTTCCCTGGAGTCTGGGACTTTCTAGTGGCTGCCTTCAGCTCCTCATACACCACTGCTACATGTTTCTATTCAATTTCCTGACTCTCTGTATTTCTGTCCCTTCCAATATCTGATTCTGCCCCCCTTTTTGTTTCCCCTCCTGTCTTGCTCCCAGGTCCCTCCCTCCCTCTACCTCCTGTGATTATTTTGTTCCCTGTTCTATCTAGGATTAAAGCATCTACATTTTGGTCTTCCATCTTCTTCAGTTCCATATGGTTTATGAATTGTATTATGGGTATTGTGAGCTTCTAGGCTAATATTCACTTATCAGTGAGAATATACCATGTGTGTTATTTTGTGTCTGGTTTACCTCACTCAGGATATTTTCTGAGCTGTCCATATGGAGGCCACAGAGAGTGTCAGATATCCCGGCAATGGAGTTACAGGAAGTTGTAAGCTACCAAGTGGGTGTTGGGAACTGAACTTGGCTACTCTGCAAGAGCAGTCCATGCTCTTAATTCCTGAGCCATCCCTCTATCCCAAAAATTCCCTTTTAACTCATTCCTCTGATTATTTAGCCATAACGTTGACAACATTTTAGTCGGTGCTCTTTATTCAGTAGGCTGTGTCCCCTTTCATCACTGACAACATCCATAGCTGTTTCACTCTTCTTCTCATTGTCCTGTCCATTGTGCCATTTTCTTCCCTGATACTTTCTATCCCTCATCCTCCCCCACTCCCTCGTAGCTCTCAAACAGGAAGTGGCCTGTTTCTAAGTCATTAGGTTACTACATTGTCCTCTAGTTTGTTCTTCTTAGGTGTAAGTGAGTCCTGGGAAGCCGTTTTGCACATTCCTGTCTTCACTTTCTAGTTGATGAAGTCTTCTGTGCGGCACATCAGGCCCTAGTTAGAAGTGCAACTCTCAGCTCAATCACGTTTCCATCAGATGCACAGATAATTGAAACTTTCTGCTGATGGAGTGCCTTCCCTGTACACCATTTTTTAATATTTTATAGAAATTGGATCACAGTTTTCTCTACCCCACTGGTTATATCCCATTCCCATTATAGCACTTTGGTTCTTTTGAAATCTATTTTTAGTACATTGTTTCCTCCTGGGGTTTCTCCTCTTTAAACTTGGTAGATTTTCTTTTAAATGCTGCAAGCCGCTTTGTGTCCTGGCTGTGGTAAACATTAAATGGCTGGTGTTGGAAAAAACTAGAAGCAAACCTAAACAAGGCTATGCAAGAACCAAGGGACAGAGATTAGCCATGTGAGGACAGCAAAACATTTCCCTCAGCATGCTTCAGGGGTTGAGAATTAGAATTCTCCCAGAGTCTATAATCATTGCAGTGCATAGCAGAGTCTGCTGGCAATAAGATGAGAATAAGCAAGAATGTGTTGCTAAACATACTTAACAATTTCCATTTTCAGGAAACCTTTTAACTGAATTACTTAAAATGTGTTAAATCTCTAAATACCATAATTAGTTTTTCTAAATCAATCCATCAATTAATAACTAGCTAAACACATTAAAACCACAATTTATAGAAAGTTAATGTTTTTTAAATTAATTTCCAAGTTAAGAATGAAGAATTTATATAATAGAGTAGTCAGATACAAGGTGGTTAAAAACTGTGCCATGTTTGTGACAATCGGTGAAAATATTTAGGGTCAATATGGTTGTTAAATCTGCAATGTGTTCAGCCTCTGACAAGGAGAAATAACAGAAACCATGTCTTGTCTCTTTGAACTTTCCAGCCTTGTGATACCACGGAAAGCTACATTCTGTGTGAGTAGTCTTTTGAGTGCACAGGAAGTCACATTCTGTGTGAGTAGTCTTATGAGTGCACAGAAAGTCACATTCTGTGTGAGTAGTCTTATGAGTGTACAGGAAGTCATGTTCTGTGTGAATAGTCTTATTATTGCACAGGAAGTCACTTTCGTATGAATTCCTTCTGACAGTTAGATGCTCTTCATACCAACAAACCCACTGTGAGATTGCTCACATTGCTCAGTGCTCACATATTCTTTGTATGCTTCTTGAAGTTCTCTGAATATGATATAACCCCCAGAGTATTCATCATTTGCTTTTTTAAATGCTTTTTTTTTCCAGACACAGAAAACTCTGAAGATTTTACCTACTTTTCATTCTCCATACTTATATATTTTAACCTAGTCTTTAAACCCAAAGATATTTTAGAAGAAGTAATCCAACATGACCCTGGGAGGAGAAATCTTTCCAAGATATCAGCAGCATAATATTTTACTGGTCTGCCAAATGTTCATGATGTTACAATTTAAATTATTATTCTCGCTGAAACTAGCAACTTTTAAAACAAATAGGCATATCCTCCAGTGAAGATAAAGGCAGGCATGTCCACTCCCGATTACTTTACAAGCCTCACTTCAGTTCATACTCTGGCACAAAGGAGCTGCTTTCTCTGTTTAGATAGTTTTCCATAAGACCTTCTCTCCAAGTATAGTATATATTTTATTATTTCTCAGTAATTCGCTTTCCATTGGTCACTTGAAGCATTACCATAAGGGATTTTTCACACTGTGTTATTGTATTCAGCAAATCTCTAAGTAGAGTAAGTTCACATGATTCCATAGTTGTTTTTGCTCATGACATTTTGAGCCCCAAGGCACTAAGTAGTATATCTGTGACCAAGTCAAATCAACATAGTTTGAAACCTAGCTCCAAGCCCAACACAGACACTTCTCTTTTTATTATCTAAGTTATCTTTTGAGGGGTTTCCAAAGATGAGTGTGCCTGAGCACATACAATAGGGGGAAAGAGCAAGCAGAGGGTGGAAGTGGAGGAACGAGAGAAAGAGGGATGATGGACAACCAATGTTTTATTTGTGGTAGTTAGTGAGACTACTGTAAGCAACCAGCAAGGAGCTGATGTCTTTAAAGGAAGATCCACTTTGCATAAATCACTTATTTACTGAACATCCAAGAAGAAACTATTATGTGAACCTAGCAAAATGGGATTTCCTCTGTCAGTTATCCTGTAGTAAGAAAATTGCAGAGTCAGGCATGGGAAGTTCCAGACAAAAAGCTTAGGACATAGGTAAAAGTCTATAAAGCAAGAAACTATAGTTTTAAGAACATACTCCACACAAGAAGGAAGTTTTATGATTATTTCCTTAGTATTAACCCTGAGACACTATCTGTACCTACAGTATTTCAGAAATGCAGGGAACATTTCGACAAGGGCACAATTTTGTTTAAGCATGATACACTAAGTAGGCTGTTAGCCTAGTGCATGACAGAACTTTTCCAACTTTGGACCTATTACTTATTTTCTCAGAAAAGTATGCTGTTGATTTGAACGGTTATGGGACGAGCTGTGTTCAGCTTACTGAAGCAGTGATTTTCTTTTTATGTTTCATAAGCACAATAAACAGAGGTAATGAAGCACAGATGTTTTGAAACAACACCTAAATTGCAGGCTGCTCACTCATGTCATTTTCTCACCTGTTTGTTCTAGGAACAAAATTAAACACGTAGAGAATGAAAAAAAAACCCAAGCAACAAACAAATAAACAAAACACAGACCAATAATATCTCATCGGGAAGTCTTCGCTTAAAGTTCAGTTTCTGTTGTCACGATTTTCTTTCAATGCTGGCATCATCCAGATGCTAGGGTCAAATGACAGTGTAAATGAGAAAGAAGTCACTGTGACATTTAAGATGACAGGCATAATTCTGACATGAGGAAATCACGGGGAGGAAAAACACAAATGACAGCTTAACATGATGCTCATGCCATCTACTGTGGAATTAGTTGATTAGATACCCACTATTTTGTGCCATGTATAATTGAATTTAAGTAATTTTCTGACAAAAGAGGAAAGATGAATACTTGGAAGTGTCCCAGAAGCCTGTGTCTGTCAGGTAGAGGTGCATCTCTTCAGAGGAGCATGACTTAGAGAACAATATCAGTAACAAGTTTTTTGATTTTGTTTTGTTTTGTTGAGGATTTATTTGGATCTGTGACATTTTCAAAAAGAGGAAACATGGCTCCTCCTGTCAGCTGGCTTCTGTTGCTCATCCACACACAGAGTCTTTTCCTTCACTCTGTCTTGAACATCACCTTCACTTGGTGGTTTACCTTGCTGGTGTCTAGCAAATACTATAATTGGAGGATTCTTCATCTCTCAGGCACCGTTTACGGATGTTTTCAGAATTAAAATTAAATAAATATATTTTTAATTGTCAAAAATAAAATGTGTCACTCAGAACTATATTTAATGGCAATACCTTCGTGACTTCTTTTCTAAATAGTCACAGGGAGAAAATATTTTTATTTCTTCTGGACTTATGCTTTTAGAAGAAGTTCCAGAGTCAAGAATCACTGAAACCACTATAATTCATTAACAATTCTAACTTTTGCTATATTTGTCTCCATAAATCCAAATGGGCTATTGACTCACATACCGCATTATTTTATGTATGTGTCATCTAATGATATTTTGTCAGTTTTTTAAATTAAGATTAACTATTCTGCAGCATGAAAGTTATTCATCATAATTGTTAACATACATCAGATTTTAAAGATACTTTCCTAGGATAAGCTGCATAAATTATTTTGATAGTGGTGATTTTTTTAATTTTCTTTTATTTTTAATAATATAATTATATCACTTTCCCCTTCATGTTTTCTCCCTCCTTTGGATGACAAATTCATGGCCTTTTTTCATTAATTGTTGATATATATATAACCTAAATATAACCTGCTTGGTCTGGATAATATTATTTGTATGTATGTTTTCAGGGCTAGCCTTTTGGCCCTTGACAACCCAATGAGTCTAGTTGGACTTAGGGATCTTAAGTTACTCATTCATATTTTAAAACTCTGGTACAAAACTCTGTTAATAGGAAGAAATAGAGAGGAATTCACTAGAGTGTCATGAGGCTGCCATGACTTTGCAGGTGGTCTCCTAGATAGATAGGGTTGGTTTTTTTTCTAATCTTTATTCTGATGTGAGCAAAGCTCTCAAGAGAGCCATATTTTGAACCTTTTCCCTGCACACAATTCTGTTTCTAAGGAGACAGAGATACTGGATAGAGAGGTGTGGGCAGTCACTATCCACTTTAATTCAGTTTTTCATCTCCCTCCTTATTAATGACCTGTCTTCAGTGTGGTTCATATCCTCAATATTAGAGAAAATCTTAGCTTCACTAAAGGCTCCATATCTCTTCTTTGCTTCACTATAGAAAAACAAACCCTTGCTGTGTACTATATAGATGAGACTAGCAAGAATCAGGTTTGTATACTACAAACCCAAGCTAGCCCTCAGGTTTGCAGCCCTGCCTCATTGCAGTCTTGTCTTATAGGCATGCCTTTCTTGACTCTCAGTGCCTCATACTGTAGGCTTTGGTTTTACTTCTGTCCTAAGACACCATCTATGTATTCATCTCTTTATTCTAGTCATTATCTTTGTTCTGAACTGGAATGAATTTACATTTAGTCCTTAATATGTTTGTTATGCATTTTCATTTGGTTTTAATTTTTGGTCATACGTGAATTTACCAAGGTGTTCAAATTGCATTTTTCTTGGGTCTTGAAGGAGACAGATATATAGAAACGCTGTTCTATTTGATGATAAAGGAGAAATGTGGTGCTTTTGAAGAGCTAAGTCAACCAGGGCTATTTCAGACATTCAGAGGAATGCTTAAAAGCTAGCTTTAGAGAGTGACACAAAGAGACTTCAGAAGCACTGAACAGAGGTGGCACCTGTCTCTCTTATCTACAAGGTTTTGAGGGTAAAAGTTCAGACAAAGGATGTAGTCACCTTTTAAAATGTAAATGAACTGCAACATCAGCATAATTTCCCTAAACTCACATTGAAAACAATAAAAATACACCCACGTATTTTTTTCTTTATTCTCTCGAAAAGGGTCTTGAAAACCCGTAATTATAGAATTTACTGAGGAAAAATTACTAATAAATACTGCAAGAGAAAATATTCGAAGGTCTAAAGATTGCCAGCCAAAATGTCTTGTTTTTGGACTGCATCTTAGAAAGATCGAAAGACGTTACTGACAAAGATAAAGGCAAGTTAGAAATTAAGAATATTGGGAATAACAGGGAGTGTAAGACCTGACAAATTATTGACATTGCAGAAGATAACCAAGGAAAGATGTCCTAAAATGACACCTTGGTACTCTAACATGTGTATGTATGTGTTGGGGGGTGTTGTTGACGTAGAGGAATTTCCCTATGTAATCAGTAACCTACATAAATCCCTTACAGGCTAGTCACTATGAAAATGACTTAGAAGAAACACATCTATGGTCATGAAAGAGATTACTCTGAGAGTAGAGGCATATTTAAATAAAGAGATAACACAGAAGAATAGACACTGCCAACTAAGTCATGCAGACAGTAAATACCAGTCTAGCTCAGAAGTAACAGAAAAAAAAAATCACAGGAAGGCAGAGACTGAGGCATTCACAAAGAACAGAATTTGCTATAGTCTGCAAAAATATCTCAACATTAATCAAAATAGATAATCTGTTTTGTCGCCTATGAAGAAACTTGTCAGCCACTCTAGCATTCCCTCTAAATGACGTTTTTTTCTTCCTTCCTTTCTTCCTTCTTTTTCCTCTTTTACTTTTTGCCCAAGGCCAAGATAGATTTACATATTTTATCATTAAATACTAGATAGCAAGTTTTGGAGATATTTTTATAGTGAAACTATACATTCTTTATTTATAAATACATCATCTTTGACAAAGTGATCACAAAGTACCAAATTCGAAGATATTTCCAGAAGACAATGTTTCCTTCAATTTTAACAGCAAGTTTAGTTTCCAGGAAGAATTCTAAGCAGTGAAATAATGAAGAGAAACATGATTGATTTGTACGAAATATTTCAGGTGCTACAGAGTTCTCCATGGGTAGCTTCAATCTATCCTCCAAGTGGTGCTGAGTCCTGACTTGGCGAGAGCTGAGCACAGTAAACTTCCCTAGACTGCTTCTAGGTTGATCCTGGACTCTGCAAAAGCTAACACACTCTGAGATCTCATCCAGTGAGATGGCGATATGAAGATGTAGAACACATCTTTTCTCTATTTTGAATATCAGTTGGCCTTTCTGCTGTTCTTTTTCAGGTAGATGGGTCCTGAAGTAGCAGGATGAGTGTCAGACATGCTCTATTCCTACCAAAGGGCATTTTATTCCTTTAGGCCGTCATATGTGATTTAGCTTATTATCAAGAGCAGCAGTTTCTTGGTGCTTGAGCAGGCATGTGGTAGTGATGCAAGGAGTTGGGAGAGCAGTGACAGGAGCTGATCAGCAGTGACAGGCCAGCTTTTTATACTATCTTCTTTCTGATTTGTGCATGTTATACCGAGATTTGTCTTCTGAGTGTACAAAAATCAGTTCTCAAGTCTTCTACTGTGTTATAGGGAAGAACTCCTAATTATGTCATTCCAAAGATGAGGTTCTCTATATTGTCATTCTTATTTTTAATGAGTCTATGAACACCTTGATAAAGATGTTTAGAGGCAGTGCTCTTGTGCCGAGAGTGGCATTACAGTGGTAGACTTGGCAGAATTATGCATGAAGTTGCATGAAGCAGAATCTTAAAACACTGAAAAGTATTCCGGCTTGTAATTCCTTCAGCCAATGACCAACCACGGAATAGTGTTCTTGTTCTATTAAAAAAGTACTCTCTCCTCCTGCGAGCTCCCAGAGACTGAGCCACCAACCATAGAGCAAACAGAGACTGGTTCCAGGGCCCCAGAAGCACATATGTAGCAGAGGACTGCCTTGTCTAGTCTGGGAAAAAATGTACCTAATTCTATAAAGACTTAATGCCTCCTGTGGGACACCCTCTCAGAGGTTAAAAAATGGTGGTGAAAGAAAAACAGAAGAACTCTGTGGGGGGCGGACATGATGGAGTCATTATGTAGGATGTAAATAAATAAAATAACTAGAGAGAGAGAGAGAGAGAGAGAGAGAGAGAGAGAGAGAGAGAGAGAGAGAGAGAGAGAGAACGAACTATCTCCTTCCATGTAATTTTCCATTTAGGAGTATTCAACTAATACCCATCACCCATCTCCTGATTCTAGGTACCCCTAGGCATTCATCATTTCCCTGCACTCTATGTATTGATCTTGACATGTAAAGTGCAACATTTGAAAGAGTCTGTATCAGCATGCAGCCATCCACATTAGTCTTACTCATCCCCAGGAAACTACTGAAACAAAACATGTGAGGATCTATCTACAACCTCTGCAGATAGAAAACTGTCACGTACAAACCTAACCCTGCCAGCAGGCTAATTTATCTGGAATCTAACACAGATGCTGTGACATTACAAAGTCCCTTGACAATTTTAGTAAAAAGAACTCAAACCCTGTTTTAATTCTATTTTGTGTCTTTTGCCAAGAACCTTTTATATAAGCTTCTGCAATGAGTCTGCTGGATTGGGCTCACTGCAAGGGTCAGTAGACTCTGTCCATATTCCTGTTATCATAAGGAAGTTGCTTATTCTTGCATATGTGGAATTAATTTTAGAGAATAGAGTCTTTATAAAAGATTCTAGAATCTCTCTTTATACATATTATTATAATATGTCACATACCAGTTGAATTAGCATCCTAGGTTCTATAATTATTGCAAAATATACATATAACTAAACAGATCCTCATGAATTAATTACAATCTCACTTTGTTGCTCTTTAGTGAAAGTAGTGAAGAAAAGGACAGACTGATGGTGTCAGTCTAGGTTCTAAAATGTTAGGCAATGAGTTTCTCAAATTCTGAAATAGCAATTACTTTCATAGCCAAGCATTCAATAATGATTGCAATTGTAAAGTCCTGGTGGAGATTATTGAAAGAATAAGAACATAAAGTTTGGGAGGAGAGATCACTGATATTGTTTTTAAGCTAGTGATTCATTTTGTGGAATATCAGTAGGGTTAATGATTCAGAATGGGTAAATGTTTGACATATATGAAAATTATGTACTTTTAGCTAAACTCCCTCCTATTTAAAAGGACATGTTGAAGCTTTCTCTTATTAGGTTATCTGCATGTGAAATGTGCCATCGGAGTAAATGGGGTTGGTTTTTTTTTTGAGGCACAGAATATGGTACAGATATGTGAGAGCATTCACTTATGTATTAACAAAAAAAGAAGTCTGCTATTTTTATGGTAAGTCAATCCCAAATACAGCAGGACATGTGTTTAATTCTAGTCGTATGATGTTAGTTTTCTACTTTGATTGTAGATTTGTGTAACATAAAGTTTGTTTTAGCTGAATAATAGTAAGTGACTTTCATATGTGGAATGGGGGCACACTTTTAATCACCTCTATCTGCAAATTATACCTTTAATTTAGATGTATACAAACAACATACAGCCTCAATAATAATACGTTAATAGTGCCTCATTCTATTCTCAAATATGAAGGACATTTGTTTATAGGTAATTGTGTCACTGAGCTTTGGTTTATGTTTGGCAACATTTATGAATATATATATATATATATATATATATATATATATATATATAAAATTTAATTTTTTTTCAAATTGTAATTTATACTCATTCACACAGGGGTTATAAACACAAAAAGGTAGGACATAGGGAAAAGGATGACACTGGAGCGTGGGTGTTCAGGGGGAATACAGATATTTTTAAGAACAGGGTATTGTCTGGGTGAAGGTTCAGGGGATAGGTCACTATGACTCTGCCTATGATTCACTTGTCCTTATCTAAGTTGGTATTATCTGCCAAGGCTACCTATTTACAAGGTCTATGACTACTCAGACTGGTAAATTTCCACAAAACCTGCCTGTTTACAATAGCTTATAGCCATCTGTTTAAATGTTTTTTCCACAGAGACCCAAGACTTGGTGTTAGTATACATGTATGATAGGCCTATTGCTGATTTTAGGCCTATGGCTGATTTTAGGCCTTCAGTGTGTAAGCAGGGCTGCCCCTGACACCTCCTCCCTTCTCTAAGTATAAAAGGGCTGTGGTGATTCTAATCTTGCGAAGGTGGGGATAGAGGCCTGACCTCCAGTAATTGAAGGGGATTGTGTAATGGCTCTGGTCCCCTTGTCGTTGTCCAGTGAGGCATGAGGGCCATACACATGCGAATGTCTTTTTCCTGGAGAGGGGATACTTTTGACATCAACCCCTATGCAGTCAGGCTTGTCCCTCAGGGAATCCAGAGAGATAGTTTAAACTTTTATTTATATTCCCTTGCAGTGCTTAGCCTCTCAGCCTAAGCAAGAATTCAGATCACCAGGCAGAGGGGGTTCTGCGTGGCCCCTCCCTGCTTGGTCTAGGGGCAGAAGGCCCCTCTTTTAGGCTGGGTGGAGATTGGTTTTGGGAACACCCTGGATAGAGTAACAACCTCATCTTGAGTCTCGTGGTCCTCCATAGCTAACTTATAATAATGTATCTGAATAGGTTTTGCTACCAAATTATTTATCTGTTGTTTCACAAAGTTAGTCAGCCTATTTTAGGCCCAGGGACCAGAAGAAATAAGCAAAAATAACCCAATTAATGGTCCCAAAATGGGAGGAAGTAGGGCTGACAACTATGGAGAGGCTGAAAACCAATTCTTGTACCGCACTCAACTTTCTCTTTCTCTCTCTGTCTTTTCTCAGGGCCTTCTCTGACCTTTTTTATGCTCTCTTTAACCATGCCTGTCTTGTCTATGTAAAGGTCTATTATTTTTGAATGACTTTGGATTTCACTTTGCTTGTGGGCATGTCTCTACTGAAGGTCCCTACGAATGCTTCATTAGCTAAGTTTGGGATTCAGCTTTGGGGTGGGAAGAATGAAAAAGAAACACATTAATTGTGCATTTGATGGAGTGCTGTTTCCTTCTAGTGATTGACTTTGTAAATTTACTTATGCATGGAGGTTTCAAAGGGCATCCAAAGTTTCCTGTGAACAGGCAATATTTCTGGAAAAATTTCCTATCATAAAACTAGAGTTTCCATATCATCTTATTCAGTATTTTGTTGATGAGAATTCATCTCTGTGATAGACTTGCTCGTCTCTCTATTAGCCTGTCATGCCCTTATACTTTGCAACTTGGCTATTGGAACAAAAGTACAAACATCTATGCTGTTCTTTTCCTTCCTAAGGCTTGGTTCAGTTAGTAGAAGTAAATGATAGGGATGAGGCAGAAAAAAGAATAACAGAATGTCCTTTCAAAGATGATATCACCTGTCAGCCTGAAGCTAATGAGAAAGGAATAGGAACTACTAGATCTTGAGAAGTCAGGACTTATCAAATAAATTTTATCTACTGCTGTATCACAGGATGAGCATGGCAACCACAGATAGTTTGTCCTATGAAGGAAAGACAATAACATCCAACACTCTTTTTTACACACCCATCATAAGTCTGTACAATATGATCTACAGTGCAAGAATTATGATTTTTCTGGGTCTCATATAGGTTATGATCTTCTTCTTCTTCTTCTTCTTCTTCTTCTTCTTCTTCTTCTTCTTC
>NW_021619966.1:713979-807420 GCF_004785775.1 Grammomys surdaster
TCTTCTTCTTCTTCTTCTTCTTCTTCTTCTTCTTCTTCTTCTTCTTCTTCTTCTTCTTCTTCTTCTTCTCCTCCTCCTCCTCCTCCTCCTCCTCCTCCTCCTCCGCCTCCGCTTCCTCCTCCTCCTCCCCTCCCCTTCCTTCTCCTTCCTCCTCCTCCTCCCCCTCCTCCTTCCCCCCCTCCTCCTCCTCCTCCTCCTCCTCCTCCTCCTCTCCTCCTTCTTCTTCTTGTGTGACTTCATTAGGATTTTTTTGTCTTCTGCCTACATGCTGCTTTTAGCTGGGCATAGTATCTTGTTTTCATCCACAGTGCATGTCTTACCAAGGCTTTCTCCTGCATTTATTTGTTTCCATTGCTTTCATTGCTTGGGAAAAAATGGTGCACAGCCAATCTGAAATGGTAGAGGGAAACAGCAGAGCTTCTTTCTCCCAGGGAGCATTTGTAAGTGTGAGAACTGCTCTCAATCTACAAGTCATGTTTTACACTATGTTTTCTATTTAACTAATTGATTATGACAGGTGTCATCCTAGCTCTGGAGTGCATGTTGTCCTAATCCTAAGACACAGGCATAGTGAACACTGTAGTATTGATGGAATAGAAAAGTGAGCATGCCTATTTTATTGCTTATTGATTATTTTTTAGTATATGATGTCAGTTAATGATTGAAATCCATTTACTCTATAAATGCATGCAGTCATTATGACTGTATTCCCATTGGGTTTTAACCTACAAGCATGACCAGTTGCTTGATTTACTTCAAAAAGAAAAGTTAATGTGTATGTTCATATTATATATATATATAGATGTATACAAACAACAATGCATACACTGAAACTCATATTATATGTGTGTGTGTGTGTGTGTGTGTGTGCATTGCTTGACCTTTAAAGCTGTGTTTTATCTCTCTCTCTCTCTCTCTCTCTCTCTCTCTCTCTCTCTCTCTCTCTCTCTCTCTCTCTCATGGGTCAAACTGCAAGTACCTGATGAGCATGAGTCTTCTTCATATGCAGTCTTGGTGAAATGGTAGTGTTGAAATTTGGAACACAGATTTGCAGGATTCACTTGACAGAAAGATGCATTGCTGTCAATTTTAAGAAATTCTGAAGGAGAATAACCTAATGCACACACACATACACACACACATGTGTGTGTATGTGTGTGTATGTGTGTATGTATGTCTCTATCTATGTAAATTAAAGTCCCTACAACATAAAGCTGTTGCATATGTGAACAGAGAAGGAGCAGAATGCATTGTTGCAACTGTAAGTAGTCTTTATTATATAATAATTAGTTTCTCCTATCCAAGTAGTAAAAAGATCCCACTTTACCTTCCAATGTCAGACAAGAAAAAGCATATTCAGGATGATTGTCAAAAAAGTTGGGGGTATTCCAATTTAATACTTTTATTATTTGACCATTTCATATATATTAGTAATTTAGTAGATGTCATTATTGCTGCTCTTTATCACCTAATCATTCAACTTCTTAAACATTTCTTCTTTCCAACAAGGCCCCCTTTTTACTTTCATGAATTATTTTTGTGTATGGAGCTAGTGAATTTAATTAGAATTGCTGGTATAAACTTAAGTGTCAGTTTATTAATTAGAGAAAAGGCAGATGATCTGTGGCTATGCCACTGAAATAAATGCTACCATCTGCCCTGTTGACCACTAACTGCCAGTACTTAAGGAGGAACTAGCCAAGGACTCAGCTTTTCTTGTGCTATCTTTTCTGGTTCACAAGGTATTTAGAGTACTTGTATTATGCTAAGTGTGGAAAATAAGCTTAAGACCAATCTGCTTGTTTCAGATTGCTAATAAAAATTTCTAAGCAACATAAACTGAACCTGTGATAAGCAGAAGCAAATCTCAGGCTGCCTGGAATTAGGTGGCAGAAAGGATGGAATAGAAAATTCCAAGAAGATACTATTTGGATGATAGAGCAAATGAGAACTCTATCTATCTACCAGAATTTATCACATTGTGTATTTCTAGTTTATAGTCTGCAGAGCAGAAACACCTGTATATAAATGATATCATTTAAGTATCAGCATTTAACCAAAACTTAGTTTCCCAGGCTGCTGCTAGTGTTTACCAATTCCCACTTATGAACAAACTCCTCATATGGCTCAGGATATATTCCCAAAATAAATGGAGTTGATCATATTCATGACATATACTGAATAACCAAGCTCTGAATGGCTGTTCTAAAAACAACACAATTTGTCCTAGTAAAGCTCTCAATGATCTTTAGTCTCCTAGGAACAGTGTGGTACACACACACACACACACACACACACACACACACACACAATCGTATTAGCCACAGATCTCTGTATAACCACTAACTTGATTATTTCGCATAATACATATCTCAGATATGTGAGCCAAACTTTGCAGAGTTCTGTGCTTCATGGCCTCACTGGGATCCAATCCAGGTGAGCATTAAAGTTGAAGTCTCATCATCATCTAACAAGAAAAGATCGACCTTCTAGTTCCCTTGTGTAGACAGGATCAGCTACATGTGGCTGTAAGTCTGAAGCATCAAGTTTCTTGCAGACTGTTCCCTGACCACAGAGATCACTTCCAGTTCTCTGAATTAGAGAGCAGTCCCTCGGTTATCTACATCATAGATTTTCCTTTCAGAAAGAAAAGCATTTATTAGGTTACTTAATCACAGAGTGACCATTCCATTGTCATTTCCAGATTGTACAACTTCAATGGGTAATAGGTGTAATTTTTTGCTCGATTCCTTACTGTGTGTTCAACCCTGCTCAGATGAAATGAGGTCACCTTGACCACTTTAGAGAATATCCACCACAACTGTTTCATGATATACTGTGAAACACATGATTCTATGATGACATCTTCGCAAAGAAAATATCTAGTAGACTTATGAAAATATATCTACAAACAGTTAAAAGGTAGAGCATAGTCATGCAGTCTTAATAAATAGGGAAAAGAGTATTTTAAAAACAAACATGTTTAATTTGTATATATTTGGTTTTTAGGCAAAATCTCAGTTTCATAACAACTCTTCAGTCATTTTGTTAGTACCCAGCGGACAAGACCATGAAGGAGTTAATTCACCTCTCTGTAAACTTGTCACTTTCCATCCTCTTCATCAGAAAAATAAGACCTGTAATTTGCAAAATGAATCCACATTCTTGAACAGTAACTGAATGGCAAACATGAACATTTTAATAATTAGCTATTCAAATTATTTTATGGCTGCCTACTGTTCATAACATCAAAAAATGTAATATAAAACAGCATAGATCATAATATTCGCTACAGATGTCAGACCCCTCCACTTTTGCTGAAAAATGATGTTAATCAATTACTGTAGACTGATTTCTGACATAATTGCCAGTATTGTACAATATATCATTCTACATTTATGCCAGCAAATTAGCATCTATGATTCATACCATGGAAGCTTCCTTAATTTTATCATCCTTTAAATACATGGTGTTCAGGTTTTCAAAGTAACAGGTGGCTCTATACCTTCTAGAATCAGGACAATTTACAGCCCTGCCATTGAATTAGTGAATATTTCATAGATGACACTAACGATATGCCTGTGGGTTTACAGCAAAATAAGACTGCCACTCTGACAAGCTACTAAATACTGTAAATGTATCCATAATTTCAACCTGAGAAATATGACTTTTAATAATTCCAGCTCTCTCTCTTTCTACCTAATGTATTTTTTTCATGAGAAGTCTCTAACACTAAGCCCTTAATATTCATTTTCTAATATGTGGAAAACAGCTACAGAAACATACAATAGAAGTTGTTCATAACACCTCATGTACTTATATCATGTATGCAGAGTACCAATGTGCCCAAGACTTCAGATCTGTAGATGATTTCTGTTACTTTGAGAACTTAGATACATATCTGAATTATCCAAACCTTTGAAAATACAAATTTACAGCAAAACATATTTACTGTTCACAATCTGACTCATAAAGTGCCTAAGGCATAGAAATGACTCCACAAAACAGTGGTGACATGATTGCTTCATATTGGGCAATGCCAATGTCTTCTTTTCTAACCAGCACTGCTTCCAGTGAGTTAGTATCTCACCTGTGAAAATAGTAGAGTGTGCTATATCTATCCAAGTTCCGCAACCCCCCAGGGTAGTTATTCAGCTGCATTTATGTTAATCAAAAGAGGAGTTCACAGCTATTTTATTTGTGCCAAACTGAGGAAATCAATATAGAGAAAAACTGAAGTATTTGCCATGACCATTCACCAGTGAAAGTGGGGCCAGGAGTTCAGCTTTTGTTCTAAGTTCAAGGGAGGTTTCAGAGTCCTTTGACTTCTACACATCTATGCTCTTTGTGAGTCACATACTGCACATCAATTTGTTTCAGTTGATGTTTAAAGTTTTCCCAGGAGCTGGGCACTGCTGTTATCATCAACATTTATAGGCAGAACTGAGAACCAGAGAGCGTAAGTGATTGCTTTGAGGATACCCAATCTGTCTGTAACTAAGTCATTGGATCCTGTATGATATACTCGAGTATAGCACAATGCTGGGATCTTAGCCCCTTTGTGCCCTGTCTTTATCCTCTGGGTCAGTCACGTATTCGTTTTGATCATCATTTGCTCACTGATTTAGTCTTTTGCTCTTGCTAAAGGAAAAAACTTTGTGCTGAGTAGTGCGTTAAGTTCATTTGGCTCATTATTATTGTGACTTGAGAGTCCAAGCTACATCCTGTTTAGGTCTCTCCCCCTGCTGTACCACAATGCAATGCAGAAAAGCAAATGAGAAGTTTTGGTTCAAAAATCTGTGTTCTAAGGCAGCCATGCCCAGTGGAGTGGTTTGGCTTATAGAAATGTGCTCTCCTGAGAATTAGTGGAGTCAGAGATATTGAGTGACATTAATTCATCCTGGGAATGGAACCTACAACATAGTTCTCTCCCAGCAGTGTTATCTCTTTATAGTTCCGTACCATTAATACCATTACAATGAGCATGAGATTTCAGTACATACTGCTTTAGAAGACACAGGTGTCCTTACATTTAGGCAATTGCTTCTTTAGCCACTAATCTGCATACCTAACTGAATCTAGAGGATGAAATAAAGAGGGTGTGGCAGAACAGGATAGGAGTCTGCCTTGATTATATCTGTTTCCTACAACTATACTTTTTATGCAGAAGACATTTAGTGTTGATATTTTAAATAGATAACTCATCAGATGCTTAGATGAATGCATGTATTAGTGTCTGTGTACTTGTCTAAAGGAAGCTTTTATTCTGAGATGAGAAAACTTAATTATATGAGTACAGGAGCTTGTATCATTGTGTGCTACTTACTCTTTGAAGAATCTATAAATAAATTTACTCCAATCTGGATAAAACAGATTTGCTGAGTTTTAAAATATGTATTAGAAAACCATATGTTATAAACCAAATTGAAAAGCATTATCCACATAGCACAGTCTTTACTCAGATTAATTTTATAGAGGTGAAAATGAATTCTTTCACAGAAAG
This sequence comes from Grammomys surdaster, assembly GCF_004785775.1. Classification (NCBI taxonomy): domain Eukaryota; kingdom Metazoa; phylum Chordata; class Mammalia; order Rodentia; family Muridae; genus Grammomys; species Grammomys surdaster. The sequence continues at coordinate 719,483 of NW_021619966.1, forward strand.
TATCTTTGCCATATACTAGCATGATGCTTCCATATGGAAAGCATCATTATGAGCAGAAACTGAGAATCAGAATAGATGGTAGATGTCTAGAACTATTGGAAGGGACTTCCTCTTTATTTCTCTGTTACACAGGAGATTAAGCCTTAGATAGGAGATTAACCTTGAAAAGAACTCTACCATCAAACTGAATCTCTAGTCTTTGTTGTACTTTTATTTTGATTCAGAGATTCACTAAATGTCTCAGATTCTACCTGAACGCCTTCAACTTGAGGCCTTCTGAACCTAGTCTTTATCTTAAATCAATGGTTCTCAACATATGGATGCTGACTCCTTTATGGGGCTCATATTCAATATCCTGCATAGCAGATATTTATATTACACTTCATAACAGTAGCAAAATTACAGCTAAGAAGGAGTAACAGAATAGCTTTATAGTTTGGGGATCACTATAACATAATGAAAGGGTCCCAATATTAGGAATGTTCAGAACCATAGTTGTAAACAAACACCAAATACCCACCAAATCTACAGAACTTCATTAACATACTGGGGCTGTAAGACAGGATTTAGCAGTTTGGTTTTCTTGTCCTTATCATGATGAAAGCTCCAAAGTATATTTGTAGTTAAAAACTGGACCACTAGGTTTTCTTTATAAAATAAAACAAAAAAGAGAAAAGTATTTATATTAAAAAGAAAACTAACACAATGAAGCAATGAGAATGGAATTTTACATAAAGACTACTATATACTAGAGATAATATAAGAGACTGTCACTCTGTGGTGGTGTACTGTCTGGTTCTGTGTGTCAGGTTGGCACCAGGCTGGAGTTATCACAGAGAAAGGAGCTTCAGTTGAGGAAATACCTCTATGAGATCCAGCTGTAGGGCGTTTTCTCAATTGGTGATAAAGGACAGAGGGCCCATTGTGTGTGGTGCCATCCCTGGGCTGTTAGTCCTAGGTTTTATGAGAAATCAAGCCAGTAAGTAGTATCTTTCCATGCTTTCTGCATCAGCTCCTGCTTCTTGCCCTATGTGAGTTCCAGTCCTGACTTCCTTTGGTGATGAACAGCAGTGTGGAGGTGTAAGCTGAGTAAACCCTTTCCTCTCCAACTTGCTTCTTGATCATGATATTTTGTGCAGGAATAGAAACCCTGACTAAAACAGGGGATATCTGGCCTTCAGCCTCAGAAAGAGAATTTAAATAAAATATATAGAAATTAAAAGACATAGTATATAGCCATTGGTTCATTCAATGAATTCATTTCACCTCAAGGATACACTCAGACCTTAGAAGGGTTTATGTGAGACTGCATTACATAGCACATAATAAATTCAGAGGAAAAATGGTACAGGGTCTTATCTAATTAATTATTTCTGTAAGTTATAAACTTTTGACACATATTCCCAAATTTGTAGTTGGTGCCAGGGGACCAATGAAACTCTTTATACACCTTGAATTTGGTAAGCTTCTTTCCAATAACATTCTTCTAGACACTTCAATTATTGAGGTATTCATCCTTCCTTCAAAGTTATCAGAAAGATTAGATTGTCAAAGTCCCTAGTGGTTTGTTTTCTGGTTTTCAATTGTTGTCTCACTTTGAAGTATTTGTTTTTCAAGACAGGAAAAAAATTAAAAATCATTTGAATACAGGAAATGGTAAATTATGAAATAATAGGTGGTTTATTCATTCCTTAAAATAATTTCTAGTGTTTCTGATCTGGTGAACACAAAGGAAGAAATTCCTAATTATTTATGGTAACAGTTAAAAGGAAGAGATGTGAATGAGTTCTGAGGCCAAAAGAAGCTAGACAGAATGTTCTTCACAAACTATACAGAATCATAAATATCCACATGAAAGCCATATCATGTTATCTGAAAACTCGAGCCAGGAGCACAGTCTACTTATTGTATTAGCTACCTAGAAAGCACAAGTCATTGAATTCAATTCCCTAGTATCCAATACAAACAATCAAATATTCTCTCAGTTTAGCTGACCATACTGGTGTATGCCTACAATTGCTGTACACTGGAGGCAAAGACAAGAGGATCCATAATTTACATAGGCAGTTATTAGAGTTCATCATGGAGATGAGACCCTCCCTCAAAACAACAGCAACAAATATTAACCAGAACTAGATGATTCTAGTTCGAATTTTTTTCTTTTAATGCATTAGCATGAGAAATGAGCTGTGACACATGAAGTTTTAAATTTTGCAACCCTATTTTGACTGTCTTGATTTGAAGGACTGGCTGGCTAGTGTTTCCACCTGAGTCACTGAAATATGAATCTTCCTTTCTACAATCTCTGTTCTTTGTTTTTTAGATCCCTTGAGCAATTTATCCTGCCTTCATTTCTGCCTTCATCCTCACAAATATGTGTTTAGACAAAGAAAATTCCCCACCTTTAATTATGATTTATTGCAGCAAATGATATATCCGTATTTTGCTTTTCATCCTTTAAAGGGTTTTCAGTCTTTGTTGAAAAGGCTGTAAAATATCCAACCACCTAAGATTAAACCATAGTGTTCATTCCTCACCTCAATTTTCCATCTCTTCCAGTCAGCCTTAAAATGCCCACATGCTCTGGAATTCACATACAAACTTAAACATGTAACTGATTTACCATGCAGTCCTTCTTATTTTTTTATTCACAGCATGAGCCAAAAATATGTGAAATGGGGATCTAGTTGGGATCCAGCACCTCATACATTAGGGTGAAAGACAAAGTAGGCACACAGCCAGACTGGTGGCAGATGAAATAAAGGCCTCACCCTGAGTCTAGGGTGCTGTGGGAGGATGACACTTTTCAGACTGATGGTATCGTTTCCATGCTTTATCTCTTTAGTCTGCATTCGGAAGCAGGATTGTACTTCATTCCTGCTCTACAGATTTTATCTGTTCCCTTTGGTAGGTAGATGATCTAGGCTGGAATCCAGAAATCACACTGTAACCTTTTGGATTTTTCCATTGTATTTGTTTTGTTTCTACTTTTCACACAAAATGAAATGATACATTGCTAATAGCTGAGCATTTTCTGCACCTCCGGGATTAGTCCTGTGCTTTTAAAAATGAAACACAGCTACAAGCATTAGGGCATGTATTCAGCTACCCCAGAGTGGCAGGATTTTCTTTTTTCCTCATAAAATAGAACCCCATTAGACTTACAAGACAGTTTTAATATATGACAAATTTTATATAGATAGCCCCTGGTGTTTCTCTATTGTCAGCATCTCACATCATCATTGACATCTGTTAAAACTGAGAACTCAGTATTGGCCATACTGGTGATATACAATAGGCTGTCTTCAACATTCTATAGTCAACTTTTACCAGGTTTTCCTGTGATACTGTCTTTCTCTCTGAGATTCGAATCTTGAGTAAATCTTTGCATTTAGTCACCATGTACTTACTCTCCATTTCTTGCAACATTCCCTATCTGTCCCTATTTACTTTGACCATGTGCATGAGTATTGCCAATATTCTCTTAGACTCTTTGAACCCGAATTTGTTTCAACATTTATTTTCCATTTCCAAAACTGAGACTCCAGTGCAGAGATTTTGGAAAAAATATCATGAGGCAATTTTTCATCTCTTCATATAATCTCAGGGATTGGTGATACTGTAAAACATCTCAAGATGCTTCTATCATGGACTTGGACAAGGCTGAATAGGCCAGTGTTTTAGAGGGCACAAGTCATTTGTGCAGGAGAACAAAACTAAAATTCTTATTAGCGCACTGATTTCTCATCCATTTCTAGCATCTAAGAGAATTAGGCAGGGGAGTAGAGAATTTACACATTTTTAATATGATAGAGCTGATGCTAGATGCTCGCTCTGAGTCACTTGCTTCTTGTTTGTTTTGTTGTCTAGTTACTCCTAAATGTATTTCCTTAAAGGTCACACTGTGGTTTCTGTGGAGTCCTGGCTATATTTAGTAGGGAAACATCTGAGGTCAGATTTAGTTAACAAAGTCCTTTAAATCAACAGGATCAAGGCACATGTGAACTCAGACACAGAGGCAGGATGTGCAGGACCTGCAATGGACTGTACTAGATGGAGTCCTAGAAGCAAAGGTCTGCAGTTAGCCTACTTGTTTCCCTGGCCAGAGTAATTTTATTGTATTTATTTTAACTTTATTATTTATTTATTTATTTATTTATTTATTTTTTTCTATTGTATTTTTTATTAATTTCTTTTTTTTTGAACATGAAATGCTTTTTTATAGCATGTTTTACAAGGGGAGGGGGTAAGAGGGTCCAGGTGGTGGAAAAGTACAAAATCTTCTTGGCCTGTGCCTTGAAACATGTCATGGTCTATATGGTACACTGCCTTGAATTATGATCTACCTGCAGTTCTTAAGAAGATATGGTACACTGCTTGAGTTATGGTCTCCCTGCTATTCTTAAGAAGACATGGTACTCTGCTTTGAGTCTATATGCAGTTGCTAAGCAGGGTCTTGCAGTTGCCAAGCTTCAGAGGACATTGTGCAGGTGGGGAAAGATAGGGGGTAAGGGTAAGGGCGAGGGTCCTGGCTTCTGGCATCTCCCCCTTCTCTGTTTAGTTAGAGAAGGCGTCTTATGTTCAATCCCAACTATGTGAGTTTTGAATTTGGATGTCTAATTATGGGGGGTCTTAGACAAGTTCACAACCCCAAAACACTGATGTGAGACGAGTCACATCGATGGTCGAAGGCTTTAGGCTGTCGACGATGGGCAACGTCAAGGGACTCTGATGTGGGTGAAAGGAGGGTGAGGGCCCTGTCTTAGGCCATGTAGGCTGCACCCACTCCCAGCACCACGCACTCCTTTTCGGCTGCATTGGGTGGGCCCCTGGGAAGTGGACCTACAATAATCCCGTCATTGGGCTAACTCACAGCCATCCTAGTCTCTTGTAAATGTTCAAGTTACCAACCATTTGTCAGTTTGGGGTGTAATATTGTCATAAAGGAAGGCTCCCCAATGTTAGCGGCCATATCAAGGGTGGCCTTGGTTTAGGAAAAAGCCAATTTTTGTTGTGGTGATCAAGAGGCCAAGCTCTCTAGCGAGAGAAATGAGGGCAAAGCCAGGCATACCAGGAACCCTTCTGGAGGGCATGGAAGTCTAGGGGTAGACCGTAGGGGGAGGCAGGGGAGCTGACAGCTGTGTCAGTCTCCTGCGGAGTCACTTCTGGATTCTCTGCAATTTTCAGCTGATGGTAATGAACTTCAACTGCCTTCTTGATGGCAGCATCAACCTGGTTCCGTGGACGACAGGTCACGGGCGATGATCTCTGTCTTGCTCAATCTTGATGTCGTGCGTACATCCTCTCAATGAGGGTCCGTCCGGATGGGTCCGTGCCTTGAGCCCCACGTCTGGGTGCCACTTGACCCGACCGGTGGGTCCTGGTTATTCGTGGGGGCGAGTAGGACTGCAACCTGCTATTCTTCAGAAGATATGGTACACTGCTTGAGTTATGGTCTCCCTGCTATTCTTCAGATGATATGGTACATTGCTTTGAGTCTATCTGCAGTTGCCAAGCAGGATCTTGCAGTTGCCCAGCTTCAGGGGATCTTGTGCAGGTGGGAAAAGGTAGGGGGTGAGGGTAAGGGCGAGGCTCCTGGCTTCTGGTCCATCTGGGTTAGAACTTCTAATAGCAGGCATCACGGGTGATTCAATTTTACCTGGAAAGAAAAAAGAAGGGGATTCTCAGGGAGATTTCTCTTCCCTGGATGTAAATTGTTATTCATTGTATTTATGATTGGGCCTGGCTTTGTGAGGGTATCTATTTTTTTCATTAATATTTGTGGTAGCCGGTTAGCTGTGCCTTCTGTGGTATTGGACAGGCATATCAGTCCTCGGCTCCATAAGGGAACTGGGACTGGGGCATTCCCTTTATGGGTATGAGGGTCCTTCCCCATATCTGTGGCAAAGTTTTGTTGGTCTTGGTGGTGCCCGAGGTCACCAACATGGTCAGCAAGAGATTTGCCATGAGCTTTCAGCTTTAGAGAGAGAAAAGTGAACAAGGCATGATGGAGAGTATTTCAGGGGGACTCCTTCTGAGGGGGTACCGTTCCCCCTCTTTTGTTTTTAAAGCCAATTTTTCAGAGTTTTTGTAAAATCAGGGCAGAAGCGCCAACAGTTGCTCCTTCCACACTCAGAGAGTCATGAAGGCCTTATTTAAGGATATATAAATCTATATTAATAATCTTTTGTCAAAGGACTTTTATAGCTCCACTGACAATTAATCAGACTATATGATATATCGATTAGAAATAGCTTTTTCTACTTTTTGTGAGATTACCTCTCTTTTGTCAATTAACTGTTGAGGAAGTTAGGGTTTACCACTCTCTTGAGAATATTGAACAGAGATTTAAATTCTTTTGTGGAGAGCTTAAAATAGTATCTTAGCCAATTTGCATCTCCTAGGAAACTTTTGAAATTAATTTAAAATAAATAGACTCTCCTTTTTTTTTAAATCCTTTATCTGTGTGGGGTTTTTATTGGGTATTATACGTATTTACCTTTCAATGTTGTCTCCTTTCTCATTCTCCCCCCAAATCCCTTATCCCCTACCCCTTCCTCCTAATTTTTGTGATGGTGTGCTCCAAACATCCTCCCAGTCCCATCTCCTTGCTCTCGAATTCCAACACAGTAGGGGATCCAAACTTTTGGGGACCTTGGTCCTCCACTTTCACTGGAGTCTAACAAGGTCACCCTCAATTCCCTATACAGGTGCGTGAGTCCCTCCCTTTGTGCTCTCTGGTTGGTGGTTTAGACTTTGGGAGTTCTGGTTGAAACTTTTGATGCTCCTTCTAAAAAGGACCAACAAATTCATACTTTGGTCTTCCTTCTTCTATGTGAGTTTTATGTGGTCTATATGAAGATTCTTAGAAATTGTGAGCTTTTGGGCTAATATCCACTTATCAGTGAGTGCATACCATGTATGTTCCTTTGAGATTGGGTCATCTCACTCAAGATGATATTTTCCAGCTCCATCCATTTGCCTAGGAATTTTGTGAACTGATTGTTTTTAATAGCTGAGTAGTACTCCATTGTATAAATGTACCACATTTTCTGCATCCATTCTTCTGTTGAAGGGCATCTGGGTTCTTTCCAACTTCTGGCTATTATAAATAAGGCTGCTATGAACATGGTGGAGCATGTGTCCCTGTTGTATGTTGAAACTTCTTTTGGGTATATGCCCAGGAGTGGTATAGCTGGGTCCCTAGGTAACGCTATGTTCAATTTTCTGAGATACCGCCAGACTGCCTTCCATAGTGGTTGTACCAGTTTACAATCCCACCAACAGTGGAGGAGTGTTCCTCTTTCTCCACATCCTCGCCAACATGTACTGTCACCTGTGTTTTTGATCTTAGCCATTCTGACTGGTGTGAGGTGGAATCTCAGTGTTGTTCTCATTTGCATTTCCCTGATGACTAGGGATGCTGAACACTTCTTTAGGTGCTTCTCAACCATTCGAGCTTCCTCAGTTGAGAATTCTTTGTTCAGCTCTGTGCTCCATTTTTTAATAGGGTTCTTTGATTGTCTAGAGTCTAATTTCTTCAGTTCTTTGTATACCTTGGATATTAGCCCTTTATCAGATGTAGGGTTGGTGAAGATCTTTTCCCAATCTGTTGGTTGCCGCTCTGTCCTATTGACTGTGTCCTTTGCTTTACAGAAGCTTTGCAGCTTTATGAGGTCCCATTTGTCAATTTTTGGTCTTAGAGCACAGGCCATTGGCGTTCTGTTCAGGAACTTTTTCCCTGTGCCTATGTATTCCAGGCTTTTTCCCAGTTTCTCTTCTATTAGTTTCAGTGTGGCTGGTTTTAGGTGGAGGTCCTTAATCCACTTGGAATTGAGCTTTGTACAAGGAGATAAGTATGGATCAATTTTCATTTTTCTACATGCTGACCACCAGTTGGACCAGCACCATTTGTTGAAAATGCTATCTTTTTTCCATTCGATGGTTTTAGCCCCTTTGTCAAAGATTAAGTTACCATAGGTATGGGGGTTCATTTCTGGATCTTCTATTCTATTCCACTGATCCTCCTGCCTGTCTCTGTTCCAATACCATGCAGTTTTTATCACTATTGCTTTGTAGTACAGCTTGAAGTCGGGGATGGTGATTCCTCCAGAAGTTCTTTTATTGCTGAGAGTAGTTTTCGCAATCCTGGGTTTTTTGTTATTCCAAATAAATTTTAAGATTGCTCTTTCTATCTCTGAGAAGAATTGAGTGGGAATTTTGATGGGGATTGCATTAAATCTGTAGATGGCTTTTGGCAAAATAGTCATTTTTACTATATTAATCCTTCCAATCCATGAGCATGGGAGATCTTTCCATCTTCTGAGATCAGCTTCAATTTCTTTCTTCAGGGGAATGAAGTTCTTGTCATACAGGTCTTTTACTTGCTTGGTTAGGTTCACACCAAGGTATTTTATATTATCTGTGACTATTTTGAAGGGTGTCATTTCCATAATTTCTTTCTCAGCCAGTTTATCTTTTGAGTAGAGGAAGGCTACTGATTTGCTTGAGTTAATTTTATATCCAGCCACTTTGCTAAAGTTGTTTATCAGGTTTAGGAGTTCTCTGGTGGAAGTTTTGGGGTCACTTAAGTATACTATCATATCATCTGCAAATAGTGAGATTTTGACTTCTTCCTTTCCAATTTGTATCCCTTTGACCTCCTTGTGTTGCCTAATTGCTCTGGCTAGGACTTCCAATACTATATTAAATAAGTAGGGGGAGAGTGGGCAGCCTTGCCTAGTCCCTGATTTTAGTGGGATTGCTTCAAGTTTCTCTCCATTTAGTTTAATGCTGGCTACTGGTTTGCTGTAAATTGCTTTTACTATGTTTAGGTATGGGCCTTGAATTCCTGACCTTTCCAAGACTTTTATCATGAAGGGGTGTTGAATTTTGTCAAATGCTTTCTCAGCATCTAGTGAGATGATCATGTGGTTTTTTTCTTTGAGTTTGTTTATATAATGGATTACATTGATGGATTTCCGAATATTGAACCAACCCTGCATTCCTGGGATGAAGCCAACTTGATCGTGATGGATAATTGTTTTGATGTGTTCTTGAATTCGGTTCGCTAGAATTTTATTGAGTAATTTTGCATCAATGTTCATAAGGGAGATTGGCCTGAAGTTCTCTTTCTTTGTTGGGTCTTTGTGTGGCTTAGGTATGAGTGTAATTGTGGCTTCAAGGAATGAGTTGGGTAGTGTACCTTCTGTTTCTATTTTGTGGAATAGTTTGAAAAGAATTGGGATTAGGTCTTCCTTGAAGGTCTGATAGAATTCTGCACTAAAACCGTCTGGTCCCGGGCTTTTCTTTGTAGGGAGACTTTTAATGACTGCTTCTATTTCTTTTGGGGTTATGGGACTGTTTAGATGGTTTATCTGGTCCTGATTTAACATTGGCAACTGGTATTTGTCTAGGAAATTGTCCATTTCATCCAAATTTTCCAATTTTGTTGAATATAGGCTTTTGTAGTAGGATCTGATGATTTTTTTAATTTCCTCAGTTTCTGTTGTTATGTCCCCCTTTTGAGTTCTGATTTTATTAATTTGGATACTGTCTCTCTGCCCTCTGATTAGTCTAGCTAAGGGTTTATCTATCTTGTTGATTTTCTCAAAGAACCAGCTCCTGGTTTTATTGATTCTTTGGATAGTTCTTTTTGTTTCAATTTGGTTGATTTCAGCCCTGAGTTTAATTATTTCCTGCCTTCTACTCCTCTTGGGTGTATTAGCTTCTTTTTGTTCTAGGTCTTTCAGGTGCTCTGTCAAGCTGTTAGTGTATGCTCCCTCCAGTTTCTTTTTGTAGGCACTTAGAGCTATGAATTTTCCTCTTAGCACTGCTTTCATTGTATCCCATAAATTTTGGTATGATGTGTCATCATTTTCATTAAATTCTAAAAAGTTTTTAATTTCTTTCTTTATTTCTTCCCTTACCTGATTATCAAGGAGTAGGGTGTTGTTCAGTTTCCATGTAAATGTGGGCTTTCCATTCTCTTTGTCATTTTTGAAGACCAGCCTTAGACCATGGTGATCTGATAGGATGCAGGGAATTATTTCAATTTTCTTATATCTGTTGAGGCCTGTCTTGTGCCCAATTATATGGTCTATTTTGGAGAAGGTACCATGAGGTGCTGAGAAAAAGGTATATTCTTTTGCTTTAGGGTGAAATGTTCTATAGATATCTGTTAAGTCCATTTGGTTCATAACTTCTGTTAGTTTTACTGTATCTCTATTTAGTTTCTGTTTCCATGATTTATCCATTGCTGAGAGTGGGGTGTTGAAGTCTCCCACTATTATTATGTGAGGTGCAATGTGTGTTTTGAGCTTTAGTAAGGTTTCTTTTATGAAATTCGATGCTCTTGTATTTGGCGCATAGATATTCAGAATTGAGAGTTCATGTTGGTTGACTTTTCCTTTGACAAGTATGAAATGCCCTTCCTTATCCTTTTTGATAGTTTTAAGTTGAAAGTTGATTTTATTCGATATTAGAATGGCTACTCCCGCTTGTTTCTTAGTGCCATTTGATTGAAAAATTGTTTTCCAACCTTTTACTCTAAGGTAGTGTCTGTCTTTGTCACTGAGGTGGGTTTCCTGTAAGCAGCAAAAAGCTGGGTCCTGTTTGCGTATCCAGTCCGTTAGCCTATGCCTTTTTATTGGGGAATTGAGTCCATTGATGTTAAGAGATATTAAGGAGAGGGTGTTCTTGCTTCCTGTCATTTTTGCTAATAGTGGAGACATCGTTTGTGTGGTTATCTTCTTTTGGGTTTGATGGAAAAGGATTATTTTCTTGCTCTTTCTGGGGTATGATTGCCCTCCTTGTATTGGAGCTTTCCTGCTATTATCCTTTGTAAAGCTGGATTTGTGGGAAGATACTGTGTAAATTCAGTTTTGTCATGGAATATCTTAGTTTCTCCGTCTATGGTAATTGAGAGTTTTGCTGGGTAAAGTAGCTTGGGCTGGCATTTATGTTCTCTTAGGGTTTGTATGATATTTGTCCAGGATCTTCTGGCTTTTATAGTATCTGGTGAGAAGTCAGGTGTAATTCTGATAGGTTTGCCTTTATATGTTATTTGGCCTTTTTCCCTTACTGCTTTTAAAATTCTGTCTTTGTTTTGTACATTTTGAGTCTTGATTATTATGTGACGGGAGGTATTTCTTTTTTGATCTAGTCTGTTTGGCATTCTGTAGGCTTCTTGTGTGATTATGGGCATCTCATTCCTTAGGTTAGGGAAGTTTTCCTCAATAATTTTGTTGAAGATATTTACTGGCCCTTTAAGTTGGGAATCTTCACTCTCATCTATACCTATTATCCTTAGGTTTGGTCTTCTCATTGCGTCCTGGATTTCCTGGATATTTTGAGATAGCAACTTTTTGCATTTTGCATTTTCTTTGATAGTTGTGTCAATATTTTCTAAGGTATCTTCTGCACCTGAGATTCTTTCTTCTATCTCTTGTATTCTGTTGGTGATGCTTGTGTCTATGACTCCTGATTTCTTTTTTAGGTTTTCTATCTCCAGGATAGTCTCCCTTTGTGATTTCTTTATTGTTTCCACTTCCATTTTTATGTCCTGGATGGTTTTGTTCAATTCCTTCATCTGTTTGTTTGTGTTTTCTTGTAATTCTTTAAAGGATTTTTGTGTTTCTTTAAGGACTTCATCCTGTTTTCCTGTGTTCTCCTCAAGTTTTTTGATAGTGTTATTTACTTCCTTCTTGTAGTCCTCTAGCATCATCATTAGAAATGATTTTAGATCTGGTTCTTGTTTTCCTGGTGATATGGGGAGTTCAGGACTTTCTAATGTGGGAGAACTAGGTTCTGATACTGGCAAGTACCTTGGGTTGCTGGTGCTTGTGTTCTTGCGCTTGCCTTTCGCCATCTGGGTCACCTTTGTGCTATCAGTGCTGTCTCTGACTGGGGCCTGTCTTTCCTATTATCTAGGTTGTGTCAGAACTGATTGGGATGGGTTTTGCTGCTTGAGTTAGAGATGAGGCCCAAGATGTGCTCGGTGCTCAGGTGGAAACCGGAAGGGGCCGGGGCTCCGGGTCAGGAGCGGATTCCTGGATCCCAATGAGTCCCAGTGGGTCCCAGTGGGTCCCAGTTGCTCCCTGATTGGGGGCGAGCACTGCCACCTCCTAGCCTAAGAAACTGCTTGAGCTAGCTTGAGCCACGGAGAGCCCTGCTCCCTCTAGGTTCTGTGAGATTGGGTGCAGAGCTGACTCTCGGGATCTGCTCGGGCACAGACCGGAAGGAACCCACGCTCCGGCCCTGGAGTGAACTCCTGGGTCCCAGTGGGTCCTAGCCACTCCCTGTTCGGGGGCAAGCACTGCCACCTCCTAGCCCAAGACCCTGCTTGGCACAGAGGTCCTGCGAGCCCCGCTTCCTCTGGAGTCTGCGAGATTGGGTGCAGAGCTGCCTCCCGGGATCCGCGAGTGCTGGAGCCCGCCCCGGGCCAGGAGCGAATTCCTGGGTCCCAGTGGGTCCCTGTTGCTCCCTGTTTGGGGTGAGTGCTGTTTTTAACTTACCTGGGATGCTGCGGGAGTTCAAGCTCCTGGGAGTCCCTGTTTTTCTTGGTTTTCTGCGTTTGGGTACGGAGCTGCTGCCTGCGACCTGCTCTAGGCTTGGTCCCAACCATGCAATCTATTTATTTATTTTTGCTTTATAATTTTTCTGTCATTTTCCTCACTTTGACTTGTTGAAAGGGAAAAGATAAATTTGCATAACTGATCAATCAGTTTAGGTTTTAGGCACCACTGATACAGAACCCTGTTTTTCAGAAGAAAGACTGGTACATCAGTCTCTATCTGTTTCTGTCTCATCTAGAATAGCAATATACCAAAACCAAAATTCAAAACAGCACTTCATGTTTCATATGCATTTCTGTAATGCTGTTCTGTGGTACATCAACTCGGGCAGTGTCATAATGATCTATGTTTATAATCTTAATTGAAACTGAATGTCTTAGTTAGGGTTTCCATTGCTGTGGATAGACACCATGATCAAGGCAACTCTTATAAAGGACAATATTTAATTGGGTCTTGCTTAAAGGTTCAGAGGTTCAGTCCATTATCATCAAGGCAGGAGCATGGCAACATTCAAAAAGACATGGTGCTGGAGGAGCTGAGGGTTCTACATCTTTTTCAGAAGGCACCTAAGAGAAGATGGCTTCAGGATAGCTAGGATGAGGGTCTTAAAAGCCAACACCCATAGGGACATACTTCCTCCAGCAAGGCAACACCTACTCCAACAAGGTCCCATCTCCAAATATTGCCACTACCTTGAGTAAGAATTTTCAAACCAACATACTGGATATGGTGTTCTGTGCCTGTAATTTCTGGACTCTAGAACCTGAGGCAGTAGTGTCAAAATCTCACCTCATCTTAGAATATATGAGTTTCATGACAAAATAGACTATAGTTTGAGACCTTGTATCAACAAAAAGAGAAAGACATGGAAAGAAACTCTGGTGGGAGGGTATGCTACAATAACAACAAAACATTGATTTATAAGACAAGGTGAACCTTCTGATACTCAACAACAGGAGGTACCTTCAAGTAGTAACTAACAACTTCCTCATTGGACTGAAGGCCTATGCCTTCAGGAGGACATTGATATTTGGTTACTGCAAACTTGATCTGCAATTTGGGAAGTCCTCTTGCCTGGCGTGGAAAAGGAAAGGAAGAATGGAAAGAATTCAAGAGCCCAGTCAAGAGCTGAGGCATTAGAGAACTCTGACTTCCCTGTAAGACAGTGTGGTCGACTTTTGAATTTACAGAAGCTCTGGTTATTTGCATAAGATTTTCACAAGATTGAGGCCAATATGGAATGTGATAAATTTATGATTCTTCATAATTCCTTGAAGATTTACACAAAGGGAAGTATTAATAGGGAATGGAGAGACATTTTTCAGTAATGTAGCCATTGGTAAAATATGCATGCTTCTGTCAGTACCCCTCCGGACCCATTCCTGCACTACTCTGAAATCTGAAGAAATGAATTAGCTCTCTGTCACATACAAAAGAAAGACAAAGTTTTAACAGGAGTGAGATGGGGAAGAAAACAGGGTAACAAACACACTATCCAGATGCATGAAAATATCTTAACATAATTCCTTTCTATCTATACTTCATAGATAATAAAATAAATTTAAATTGAAAGTTTTAAAACTCCCTTTAATTGGAATTATATACTTGTTTAATGATTTTGCTTTTATTTCCCTTTAATTTGCTTCAGTGGTTACAAAATTTATGGAGGAGTACCATAGAGTTGATGATGAGCAAAATGCACCCAGGTTCTTCCTGAATCTCCATGGTCCTCTGCATCATTGCATTCTGGACTTACTCTACTGACTCATGTACCCAGCACCATTTTGTTCAACACAAACACAGCATTCAGTCAGTGCTCTCCTGAGTGGTTCATGGGGAATGTGAAAAACATCCCCATTTCCAACTCGAGCTTCACCACACTCTTAAATAAATTATTTTAAACTTAAATGAAAACCTCTTGGCTAAGTTGGGAATGCTCCATTAACAGAATTCACTGAGCTATCAAATGTGATTGAAGCATTTTTTTTTCTTTTATAGTTTCTCAGAATACTAAAATAGTAAAAGTGGCTCTTAAAGGTATTTATTCAGAGTGCTACAAGGGAGTGGTTAAGCTTTTGACTGTTATTGCTTAAATTTCACTGTCTTCCATTGACTTTTAAAGGAACTTTCCTTGGTACTTCTAGTTGTTTAACATAGTACAGTTTCTAGAACTAGTACCCTCTCTTCCTTTCTTCCTTTCTTCCTTCCTTTCATTGTTCTTTTTAGTCTGCCTGTCTGTCTGTCTATTACCTGTCTTTCTGGATTTTTTTTGTTAATAACAGAATGTCCAGTATTTTGCTTTAATACTGTCTCCTCTCCACTACCACAAGCAAAAAAAAAAAAAAAAAAAAAAAAAAAATCTGAGAGCACTGCTTCTCAGAGATAGTCATGCTGATATGTCCTCTGTTATGTGTTTAGATGTTCATCATGAACAGAGAACAGAATCACAAGGCAGCTGGTCACAAAACACCATATGGATGGTTGAGGTGCTAGATGAAAAAATACACATGAGGGAGGGGAGGGGACCTGTCACAACTTGTCAGTCTTTATCCCCAGAGACGCTCTGATGACAGAGGGTTTCTAAAATGGCACATTCAGGGTCACTGGGCATTGAAAAGGATAAACAATGACTTGAAATTCAATACAAACTCTCAAGGGAAAGGCTGGCCTTGGAAGATGCTCAGGATTTTGTGAAGCTCGGCTACCTTGTGTCTGAGAGAAGATGACAGAAAAAGACATTGATAAGAGATGATTAGGGTATCTTCAGAAAACCAGCAATAGTGGCATATGGAAAGGGTGTAGAGAAAAACTGTTTCTAAAATAATCTCTTACAGAAACAGTCATGTGTAATGATAATATGGACAAATCACATATTAGAGATGTCTCTCTTTGCTTTGCCACCTGATAAATGAAAGAGAAAAGCATATTGAGGTGACTGAATACTGTCCTTGTATACAGCAGAACCCTTGTGTATAATGCATTTTTACCTATTAAATTGAGGTCAACTTATTCTTATTGTGTTTCTATGGGGTTCTTGGGTTTAATACCAGCCATTGTCATGCAACTGTTCCACTTCTTAAATATAAGGAGTAGCAGAGATAGCAATGGCCATTGGTTGAATACAAATATGCTAGCTACTTTAGGTAGTATTCAAAATCCATTTCTCAGCATCACTTACCAAACTAGATTAGAATTCATATATGGCAAGTAATGATCAGAGAAAAGAAACACTGGCCTGAGTCACAACATTAGAGGAAAGATTCAGCAGTTATAATTTATCATGACAGCTTGTGCACGTGTGCACGTGTGTACGTGTGCACACGCACACACACACATGCACAGACACACAGACACACACACGCACACACACACACACATCCTTGACATCCTATCCATGCTTGTAAGCATTTCTATTGCATCTTGAGGAAACTGTTCAAAAAACATTCCTCCTAGATAAGCACATTGGAAATAAGAGAATTATTAAATGCATATCTATGTGTTTTTAGGGTTCAAATGCATATGTATGTATTTTTAGGCTTAAAATTCATAGAATCAAGATGAAAAGAAAAGATGAAACATATATACTAGTGTGCCCATTAGCCAATCACCATTTTCTTCCACATTTTATATAATAAAATCTTAAATTTTAAAAATGTAGCTCTTGATGTGGATTTGAAAATCCTTCCCTGATTATTCACCAGTTTATCCTTCATTATGATCACAGGGAATCTTTTTTAGGATCACAGTTTCTCATGGCAGTTTCTTTTTAAGTATGGCCCTAAGATGAGGAATACATACCCTATATCAACACTCAAGTCATCTTCTGGATTTACACATCAACCCAGGACACATTCCCCACTCCTTTTGGGCCTTTTCATGAAAGCATTTTCTCCTTTAGAAAATATAAGTATATAATGATACTTTGGTTGAGCCTTGGAATATATCATTACTTTTCACAGAAGGTTGAAATATATCCCATTTTGTCGACTTGGTTGAAAATAATCATTCTCACTATAAGCCTGCATTTTCTTCGTGATATCTTGGTTCAGTGTTTGGATTGGATTTGTAGTTGTTTTCAGATTAATGATGATTGGCATAAACAGCTTGCAGTAAAACTTGGATCTCTCATTGCAGTGTACATTCTCAAATGCTGGCTTAACTAAATCTAAATAAAGTCAAAATATCTGACAAACAGGCAGAGTCTTTCACTAGTACAACTTCCAATAATATACTGAAAGTCTATAAAATGTTTAGTAATTAAATGTATGTTGGAAATTTGGATGGTAAAAGTGGTAAATGAAGAAAGTAGACTACTTCAACATATGTTATAATTTTGCATAGGGTATCATATGTTTAGATAGATCTTCATCTCATGATAGTCCTATGAAAACTTGGAAAAGAGAAACCTAAAAAATTGATAGCTGACTGGAGAAACATACAACCTAAATCCAGAAGGAGGTATGAAAGTCAAATCAATAAAGTATAAGAAGTATTTCTCGCTTAGGCTATATAACATATAGTACATAAATCATCATAAATAAAACCATGGAGACCTGTAGAATTAAGGAAAATCAGAATGAATTATTGAGTACAAAGTTGTTTTTTACCTGTATGATTTAATTCAAGATCTGTTTAATTTAGCAGGAAGCCTCCTTCCTGCTGAATAAGTTCACCCTTTCTAGTTCTTTCTGGACTCTGGCTGGCTGGTTTAACTCAGCTGTTCTGGCTCTAACTGTTCTCCAAGCTGACTGATTCAAACTGGCTTCTCACTGAATTGCTCTGTTTGGCTTCAAACTAACTCTGGCAGTTTGTTCTAATCTTCTGGCTCCTTTTCATTCTCTGGATCATTCTGCTGTCTTCATTTGCAACCCATCTCTGTAAAACTGTCCCAGTAAAACACAACTCTCTCTCTCTCTCTCTCTCTCTCTCTCTCTCTCTCTCTCTCTCTCTCTCTCTTTCTCCCTCCCTCCCTCTCTCCCTCCCGCCCACCCCTCCTTCCTGCAGTTCTCTTAAATTTCCTCTCTTTCCTGTATGTTCAGTGAAAGTTGGGAGTATTTTATCCCTGAATCATTCTGTTAAATCTTTCTCTAATTCATCACCTTAGCTGCCCCTTAATTAAACATCACTTTCAAACATGGCTGCTTCCTAAATTTCATTGTGATTAAAAATTAAAGAAAAAGAAAGAGATTAAGAACATGTCTAACAAGTGTGTCATTCCAGCTGTCTCAAGTGGATCCAAAAGATCATTGGATGTGATTCGTTGCCAAATCAACCATGTTACAGGATTAAAAGTCCTCAACACTGAGAGTAAACACAAAGACAAAATCTGTAGATGAGGCCTCTGTAGATACTTCAAATCTAGCTCCCAGATATTTGGAGTATCTACAGATTGTTTATAGGATGACACTGTCGAAAGGAACAGAAAGCAGGGCTGATGTGAACAGTATAGTGTAGAAGAGAAAAGGAGATTATAGGCCCTTATGTGTGATATCAATCCTCATAATTATCTAACAACTTTCTTCTTTAGTCTTTGAAGACATAATGAATAGACTTGCCTATAGTAGTTTTCATATAGAATTCTTCAATGAATATCAAATGGGCTAATAGATGATTGTACAAATTGAATTCATTTTAACCAAAGAAATTTTACATACAACATAGTCCAATCCACAGAACTGTTTCTCTATTGTTAGCATAAACTATATATACTTCCAGAGACATAATATAAAATATTGTGAGAAAATATACTTATATGCTCAAATGTCCATGTAAAAATTTGGAATAGAAATAACTTGTAAGAAATTAATCACGCCTCTTTTTTTGTTTGTTTGTTTGTTTGCTTGTTTTGTTTTTTGTGTTTGTTTTTGTTTTTTGTTTTTCGAGATAGGGTTTCTCTGTGTAGCCCTGGCTCTCCAGGAACTCACTCTGTAGACCAGGCTGGCCTCCAACTCACAAATCTGCCTGCCTCTGCCTTCCAAGTGCTGGGATTAAAGGCATGTGCCACCACTGCCCTGCTTAATCACACCTCTTATTGTCTTAAAGTTACACAGTATTTAATTGCCCTTTGAGGAAAATCCACATCTGAGAATAGTTTCTCTAATATACAAAATAAAATAGCCATTGTCAAAATTTGGAGACGATCTCCTGGGCTATTTCCTTTTTACATTAGCACATCTATAGGTCTCTTTGTTCAGATCATGTTTAGACAATCATCTTTTGAAACATCTTGGGTATAGCTTCTGCAATTTTCACAAGACAATCTCACATCAAATTTTATGACTCTCTGGCTCTTTACAATCTTTCTGCCTCCTCTTCTGCAGTGTTCCCTGAGCATTAGGTGCAGGACTTATACTGTACAAAAAAATTACAGGAAGATAATCCTGAGAGTGGGAGAAATTTAAGAGCATACCTCCTGGTTATCTAATACCAGATGTTCAAGCCTAAAAACATGCAAAAGAAAAAGCAGATTGTATTTATGTATTTAGGAATAGATAGACAGCTGATAGATTAGATAGGTAGATAGATAGATAGATAGATAGATAGATAGATAGATAGAAGGATAGTTGGGTATGTTTCTAACAATTAATAGAAAAACAAGCCATGAATTCAAGAGAACAAGGAAGTTTACAGGGGATGGAAAGAAGAAAGGGAAGGAGAAAATTATATATTTATATTATAATTGCAAATTTTTATTTAAAAGAGTAGATGTGGAGAAACAGTACTAAAAGGAAGTGAATTAGCTTGGCCATTATGGAGAAAAGTATGGATGATCCTCAACAGCACTACTGCTATGTCATTCACATATCCCACTACCTGGTGTCTCCAAAGGAAATTGAATAAGTATATAAAAAAAGATACCTGCACTCCTTAAGTGTTATAGAACATCACAAGGGCCGTGATGTGCAATAAACTATGGTAGATCTTGATAGGTGAATAAATAAAGAAAAGGGGTTATCTATTCAAAATGTAACACTCTAAGAAACTAGATGCTGACATTTGCTGTATTGTAGAATGAACTGCAAGAGGTTATGTTAAGTCAAATAGCCCATTTATGGCTATAAATGCTACGTATGTAGGCTTAAATTAAGATGCACTTGTAATTAATTTCATAAGGTCTGAGGAGAAGTCTTATGGGTTTGCTACACAGAAGTGGGGAACTGAGCTTGGCTCCCTAGCAACCATGTAAATTCAGGCAGGAAAGTAAGCACCTGTGGTCCTAGTTCTAGGCAAGCAGGGTCAAGAAAAAATCTGGGAGCAGCTGCATAGACAGTAGAGCCAAATTGGTAAGCTTTGTCCAGTGAAAGGCTATATCTCAAAAGGTAAGATGAAAAACACCAGAAGACACCCAACATATACTTCTCATCTTCATGTGCATATACCATAGTGTATATCCACGACTGTATATTTGTGTTGGAATGTGTAGTATCAATATATACACACAAAGTTTTGAAAGTTACAAAACTATAAAAATGGAGAAAAAGTAGTAATTTATAGAGTAGGGAAGGACAAAAGGGAGAGACAGAACGGAGAGGTGAGAAATGACACTAGCCCTTCACAAGAGTATAATAAATATCAATATTTAGCAGCATGTGCAGTATCTGTAATTCACAAATATTTAATGTATGCTTTTATAAACAGTAGAAAAGATGAGCTTGAAGTTTTCCAGAACAACAATTTGAAAAATGTTATAGAAAATGAAAATGCTGACTGTTGTGATATGCCATTAGATATTGTCTACATGGGTGTACTTATAACACTGGGTCCCTCCCTGAACAAGGAACACAGCAATTGACTGTTTTTGCTCACTCAGGTGAGCAAAAAGCCACATGCATCTGCCATTACTTGGACAATTTGGGCTTGCCCAGATTTATAAGTGGGTGCTGGGAATGCAGACTGTTCCCCATGCTTACACAGCAGTTAATCTACCCACCGAACCAGTCCCTCAGCTACAAGATTAATATTTAATGAGATATTATGAAGCATATTAACTTTTATCTCATTTATTTAAAAGGAACATTATTTAAGCCACTATTTTTAAAACTCCACATTTCTTTCTTTCTTTTCTTTTTTAAAGTTCCTAATGGGCTATATAAAATGCCACAGGTCTTTGAATTCTGGAAACAGGTTAAAAAGCAAATTAAGTTTTCCAATTTTTTGAAATCACACAGACAAACTTCTTTTGTGTACAAATTTATAAAACTTGTTTATGAACTTTGAACATTTCAGTTCTATCTATTTCTCCGATTAAAAAAACATGCTAGGGTCTGTTCTCAAGTTAACAACGGAAAAAGAAAGAGAAAAATATTCAAAAAGTTTTTCTTACAGCAATGGGATCTCCCTGTTACTTCATTAAAAATACTCACATGTATTTTATATTTTATATATTTTATATTTTTTGTATTATGTGACTCAAAAGCTAATGAAACAGCTAGTTGATTGGTAGATGTAATTATCAAATGTAGTTAATAACATGAAAATAACATAGAGCAATTAATTTGAATGTTTTAAGTATAATATAAAGATCTTTTTTGGAATTTATTTTACCTTTTCTTTCTCTTGAACAGAGTGAACATAGTGTTATTAATGTGCTCAGAACAAAATAAAATGTCTACAAGCAAATATATTAGTCAATGAAAAATATACTTGAACATCAAAAGATTTTATAGAAAAATTAACTCAATATTATACTAATGTTTTGGACATAAAAATCTTATTTTTATATTAAAAAGCATTTTTAAAATTTGCAATTAACTTCAGAAATCATCCTAACCACTTGAATTTTGCTAATTTTTTAAAAAAGTGTTTCTAAAGGAGAAAGACTATGTTGTTAGAGTATGGCAAATTCACTTCTTCCTTTCTATGACAACAGATAAAGAAGCTGTAACCATGGAAACAGTAATGGGCCAGAGAGATTAGAGCCAGACAAGAGATTAGGCCTCTCAGAGCATTGAAAGGGTTCTGATTGGTTCCTTATTAAGACCTTATTTGAAGAGAAGTTACTGAGGAAAGAAGGCATGGGGGATTAGCATGGGCAAAATTAATTCCCCTATATAACGTTAGAAACTATTTCTTTGTTTAAAAAAAAAAAGCATCCATCCTTTCCATATGACAACTATTTAAACAGAGGAAGAAAATTTGTGAATCCTGCTGTTCTCAATTTTGTCTGTACCTTCTAAGTCTGGACCAGCTAACTAAAAGCAACTCCAGAAGCCCAGCCAAGGGAGAAAAGAACATCTCCCTGTGTGCACACCCCCCATTGCACTCCGCACTGACATACACAACATGAGTGAAAAATCAACTTAGTTTTGGTGATGATGTCATGGGGAAGTGAGTTGCTGTCTTGGGAGGAAAAAGATTTAAGGGCTATACTTATAGGTTTTTAAAATGTATATATATTTTTCTCAAGAAACCATATATATATATATATATATATATATATATATATATGTATATAAAGTATGTATTACATAATATATCAATAATTATATATTTTTATCCACAAAATATGTATGTATTTTATATATATGACTTCTTGAAAATATTCACAAAAATTTTTAAACCTATCATTAATGTCATTTGAAAAGACTTATCATAAAGCAGCTACTAAGAAACTCGTGCTTGTAAAATTAATAAATGAAGAGGTGCTGTGTTCTGAGTTGTGTGCTGTCCATGATTGCAGACAGGTTTTCTGAGAAGAAATCATTAGTTAATTTTTAAGTTCTAAATTTAATGAAATTTAAGATCAATTATATGGGTAGATTTAAGCGGAAAGGAGTTTTTCCGAATTGAATTTTGAAAAGGCACTGCTTGTATATGCCATTATTTCTCCGCTGGTAAAATGAGCCAATTCAAACCAGATTAGGTCATATTAAATGCAAGTTTATTGGGAAGTGGCCCCAAGGACTGAGGCCAGAAGAGGTCCATGGGAAGGGAGAGAGAGGGAGGGGGAGAGTAAGGCAAAGAGAGAAAAGAAGGAAAAGAAGAAAAGGAGAGAGAGAGAGAGAGAGAGAGAGAGAGAGAGAGAGAGAGAGAGAGAGAGAGAGAGAGAGAAAGAGAGAGACCAGCCTAAAGGCTGGGAAGTTTGTAGTTTGGGGCAGTTTATGCCAGGTAGGGACTGAGGGATGCAGGGAGAACCTGGAGGCCAGGTTTGCTTTGTAATGTAAAATATGCATTTCAGTCCCTTTCCCTTGGGTCTGAAAACAACCAGCATCCCCTGACTGACAGTAAGCAAGAGTGTGATTGCTAACTTTCCTGAGACATTGAATCCTTTTAATCCATTGCATGAGGGCAGGATTGCTTTGTTCCTAGGTTTTATTTTTAACACTTATTTCTTGATTATTTGTCAGAATCAAACGTACTTTTTTTTCTTTCTTAAAACACATTTTATTTCTGTATGTACAATAACCATGGAAGATGGACATGTGTACATATAACTCACTGGTTCATTTATGCGTATTTATACGTTTGTCGATATCAATGGTTTTATTGGTTATTTTATTTATTTACATTTCAAATATTATCTACTCTCCCCGTTTCAAACCTTTTAAATAGAATTATTCATTATTCACTTTTAGACATTCTTCTTATAATAAAAACAACTGCTTGTCTCATGCTTTACAAATACTTTAGGGTGCTTTTTTGCTTTGAGGTGTGGAATACACTTAACAGCAAACCAGGTAGAAAGTGCTGTCAGTTCTAGAAGCATGGAGACGACTTGAATTACAGTACCCACAGCCTGAGGCTGATCAGGAAGAAAAAGTAATAAATACAAGCATCCCCAAAACTGGGGATTCCTATTGTCTCAACAAGGACAACAGATCTATCTGATGGCCAACCTCTTCCTCTCCTCTCCTAGAGCAAAGGCTGCAAATCCGGGTAGAGATGATAAGTCTCGTCTGTTGGGCAGACATGCGAGCCTTGCCCCAAAGACACGCTTCTGTCCACAGGAGCACATGTTCAATTAAGCAACAAAATCATGCTTGCCAGAATTTCCTTCAAATAAAGACAGTGAAGAAACAGAAAGATATGACACCCTGTATTCATTTCTTTAAGTATGTCTATCACCTTTGAATATTCCATAGCAAGTTAGAGAATCTTCCATGGGATGGCCACTGCATTTTCTAGAATTAATACCACCACAATAACTCATTTACTGTTTTCGATAATGAGTGAAATGACATTAGATCATGAGCCCAGAGTGGCCACATGCTTGTGACCATGCCTTGGCATCCTTGGTGCATGGGGTTGACAGTGTACTTATGTTGGCTTCATTTTCCTATTGATGTCCCTTTTCAAAACTAGAAATTTTATGTCACCCTGAAAAAACTGGCATGTGAATCAAAGTTACTAATAATAAATTATAAAGAACTCTTGGTATACACGTAAGATTACCATGTATTATACATGAAAGCAAGTCTCTACATGAATAAATTGGATATATTTGTTTGTATTGACATAAAGATTTAAATCTTGGCTGATTAACTGATTCTGTGGAATACAGAGAATCCTTTTTTAAAATATGATCTATGATTTGATTTCATAGCTATGATCATTGAAAATACCACCTTCATAAGTTGATCATACTAAGTGGCAGAAGTCTGAGGCCATTTCAGAAACTGTTGAAACTCCTAATTCAAGCCAAAATGTATTTATTTAAAAAAAAAACAGAAACTCAAGTCAGAAATTCAAGCAGGAATTAAAAACAGTATTAGCCTAAAAAACTCAATTATCTACTAGTTGATAATTAAGCATTGAGTGATGACCTCAGGAAAGTACTATCTTTGTTCCCTCCAACTAATCTCTTCCAGTCCTAAGAGCAGAAAACTCTGTGTGTATCAGGAAAACCATCTTCTTAATATTCAGTAGTCTCAAGTCTGAGCTGAAGTGATTCCAGTAGGTTTCATTGGTCCTGCATAGCACAGGGACCATGCACAGGACAATGTGTGTGTGTTGTCCCTTCAGAATAAAAGGGTACAGTCAACGCCCTGCTTGTAGCCTCCTCATACTACTGTCAGAAACACCTCAGAGTCTCTTCCCCAGTATTTTACCACCCCTCCATTCAATTAGGTGACTCAACTGCAGTCACAATACACATTTAAGGTCCCACATATGTCATTCCTTAAGCATTCTTTTTCTGCCCTGTTATACTTAGCAACCTCTTTCCACACTGGTGTGCTGGTGATTTCTTCCACAACAATGTGTACATTCTTAAGCCCCTTTTTAGTTTGGTAGAGGAAGCCTAACCAAAGGCAAATTGTAAGCATGAGCCGAAAGAGCAAGCGGACTGTGAAATTTGAAATTTGCCCTGGGATAAAAATAGATATTGAGGACAAATAAGCACTAGAGTCATATGACCAAGTGTGTATTTGTATAAGCTTAACTCGGGATGCTGCACAGAGTATGTGCTGGAGGAAGGTGAATTACAGGAAGGTCTAGTCACTAGGAGATTCTTGTGATGGATCTTATGAGCAAGGACATGTCAGGGATAAATACTTAAAGCTCACCACAACAGTGTGTGTTTCTGAATGTGCTTTTTCCATTGGGAACATCCTAAATGCAGCAAATACTAAAGTTGGCCCTAGATGGTACACTCTGGCTTGCTGAGTGGTATATATTTAAATTAGATAAAACTAGAAGAAAGGAACCAGGAAGAGAAGCAAGCTGAGAAAAAGGAGAAAATTTGGCTTCTCTGTACTATTTTAAAATGTTTTTTATGCAGAAATCAGGGAGATTTTTTGAGTCATTACTTCTTCACATTGCTCTTGAGAAAGACACTGCCTATCAAATGATAATTTTTCTCCCCCTCTCACAAATCGATTCTAACAGACTGACTAACTTAAACCAATTTTTCTGTTTATTTTAAATAGTCTAATTCTCTGGAATTTTTTTTAATATTCCAAAAGTAATCAAAGGATCCGTGGAGGCAGAAATAACTTGAAAGTGTCTGCCATTCTATAACATCTCTACATCTTCAAGTAACCGGAAAGCATTTCACATGGAAACTGTTTCTCAAACCACTGGAAAGTGAGGTACCTCCCTATTCTCCACACTTAAAAGGACCTCACAGATAACCAGTTTGATTCCCAGCAGGAATACAGACTCAGCTGGTCCCTGAATAAAGTGAAAGAAAACATAGAGAACTAGAGAAAATAGTCTTCAAAAGTTGACTCAAAGATAGTGTACATATTAGCCATTATGATCTTAATCTGGACTCTCTGTACATGACACAGTATTTACATGTTATGCAGATTAAAAGACTTAAAAAAATCAATCAAGAACACAGTTTAGCTTAATGAAGTGAAAGATTACAGATGAAACAAACATACAAAAAGCACCAAATTTTATATATTTTAACAGCACTGACTATATATTCTCCTCGTATTTATAGTTATTTGTATTCAATGAACTATCCTACTTGTATTCAAATGGTTAAAAATAGGACTTTTGAAGGAATCATAATACCAAGAGCTTCTTTCTTAATGCCCTGTATCAGCTATTTCTCTCCTGAAGAACATTGTCTTCCCATTATTCCACCTCATAGACATCAGTTCCCAAGAATAAGCCATCAAAACCATGAGGTACCTTGTAATAGTTAATAAATAATATGCAGTACCCACATCCGCAGAGTGTGATGTTACCTAACACTGAGAATTGTGCGTGAGAACTCCCGCAAAGAAGTTGTGTCTGTTGAGACTGGCTGACTGATTAGACTTTCAGTAACATGGAGAGCTTGGAACATTACAGGTCCAAGAGTTACCTTATCTTGAGCTAGTTTTCACCCTCTGCAACAGCCATTCCTCGCCCACTTCAGTGACTGAGCTAACATCTTGTGAATAATGATAGCCATGTTTTTTAATCTATCTACTTAGCAAACTTCGAGTTTCCAATTTATCTAAAAGCTAAGAATATCATTGGCTAACATCTTGGGTCTACAGAATAGCTTCCTCAAACTTGCTAGAGACACTTCTCTGATGTTTTTGCCAGTGCATTTTAAATTCATCTTGATTCATGACTTTCTTTTATCTGTAAAACTATAAAAGTTTGTGGAACTGCTTTCACATTGAAACATGAATTTTGGGCTAATCTAAATCTGTATTTCTTGGACATGGTCATTCAAAATTGCTCTAGAATAAACTATTTTTTAATTTCATTTAAAAAGAATTGTGAGCAGACATTTGTATTGTTTGTAGTTTGAGGCTAGAAATCATCTGTCAAGATGAAACATTTTCTTGATTCAGTAAGCTGAACAATAGAAATAAACATATCCATCAAAGATGAATTATGCATTTACCAACAGACCGTAATTAGAAAACGAATGATGTTGGAATTTATAAGTGACTCAAATATATGTAAATCCAGTTTTCAACTGTAAGTATTGCAGAGCACTTTCTATAAGTGTCAGTTACTAATTACTCCAATAAATTAAGGAATTCTCTACAGTAAAGTCCAGTTGTGTATCTTTATGTCATAAAGAATTTTTTTGTCTCTACTAGAAACTAATCCATTGTTAATACTTCTTCCTTTAGCTAGTTCCTATTCAGTTGAAAACTACACATTGTAGTAGTATATTTAATTGAAAACTAGCTACGTATACATATGAAGTACACCGTGATATTTTGCTTCATGCACTGTGCTGAATAGCTTCATGACAACATGAAAAAAGCATAAAGTCATCTAAAAAGAAGGAATCTCAATTAAGAAAATTTCTCAGCTCCTGAGAAGCTGAAGGGAGCTGAGGAGGCGGGCATCCCTGTTTGAGGACCAGCAGTCTCAATTAGCCTGGACCCCTGAGATCCCTCGGGCATTGGACCACCAACCAGGCAGCATACACCAGCTGATATGAAACCCCCAACACATATACAGCAGAGGACTTCTTGGTCTGAATTCAGTCAGAGAAGATGCACCTAACTCTCAAGAGACTGGTGGTCCCAGGGAGTAAGGAGGTCTGGTGGGGTGGGGGTAAGATGGATGTAAGATAGGGTAGGGACATCCTCGTAAAGAGGGGAATGAGGGAGGAAGTATGGGATGTGGAACAGTCAGAGGGTGGACCAAGATGGGTATAAAATCTGGAGTGTAAAAAAAAAGATTAAATAAAATTAAAGAAGAAAAAAAGAAAAATTCTCCATATGGACAGGCCTGAAAGGCATTTTCTTATTTAAAATTTGAAGGGGCAGGGACTGTCCTATTTTGGATGATGCCATCTCTGGGTTGGTGGTCCTTCATGGGTTCTAAAAGAAATCATGCTGAGCAAGTCCAGAGGAGCAATCTAGTAAGCAGCATCCCTTCATGACATCTGCATCAGCTTTCCTCTGCAGGTTCCTTCGCTATTTGAGTTCCTGTCCTGACTTCCTTTGACAATTAACAATGATGTAGAAGTATAAACCAAACAAATCCTTTCCTCTCTATCTTGCTTCTGATTGTGATACTTCATCACAACAATGGTAACCCTATGACATTCATATAGTGTGGCACCCAGTATGGCATAATGATTCCATGTCAACTGCACATCTATTACTTTATTCACCTATGATTTGTTAAGTGTGACCTTTCAAACCCACTCTTTCATAGTTTACCACATAGAATGCATTATTATAAACTTCTGTTTTAAAATCAAATTCTCCTAAGGCAGAACCAGAGAGAACAACATGGTATGATCACGTATCTCTTTAGGATCTAATAATTTTGAATATACAGAGACATAACTAGAATGATTATCATCTAAGCCTGGAGATATGGGGTGGTGTTGATCAGTTGGTTTCAGATTCACCATCAGCTTTTGATTTGTTTCCTTTAATTATATTTGGTCCTCGAGATTATATAAATAGCTATCCCAAGGTATATAAAAAACAGTATAGGTATATTGTGAATGAGTTAGGTTTTATCATTACTGCTTGTTTTTCTGTGGCATTTACGTCCACCCAGATATCTTTTCTTATGCTGTGAAATGTTGGAGTCTTACAGGATTAATATTTAAATGAGAATCTAATTGGTCGATGTTCATTTGTGTACAACTGTTGTTCTGTGCCTTTTCTGTTGTTAATCATCTTTCAATGAAACCCATAATTAAATAATTATAACTCTTTTTTGACAGACAAAATGTTTATTTGCCTGATATCAGGTGACTTTCTTATTTATGACAATGATATATAATTGAATTTTCTAAAGTCATGAAAATTATAAACATAACAGTCAAATACATTTGTTATATCATTATGAGACTATGGTCCTCCCCTTGCCCAGCTTCAATCCCTTGAATAAGCTAATAAATGCATTTTGACCGAATCTTAACTAATATAATTTTGTATGTAAACATCTCATTTATGTTCTGAATTTTAAGTTTTTCTTCAAATATGGACACATTAATTTATTTTGCTTTCACTCCTTCATATACTTAATCAATCCCTACATCATTAATGAAAGGATTCAGAGAAATATAATTAATTACATACTTTCTTCTGCCTTCACATTGCCTATGATCTCTTGTTCAAAATATTTCATCATTTGATCTCATAAGAAATATGATACATTTATACTGTTGTATTGAGTCCATACTTTTAAAGCAAGACCTACCTATATTGAACTTACATATACATTAATATTTCACATTACCAGAACTTTGTAGAGATAGATGAAGAAATTCTATACACAGTTTTCTTTTGATTTGTGTGCAGTGGTATATGCTTGCCCATATATGCACATCATACATACATACAATGACTTTTAAACATTAAAAAGTGCATTACTCAATGTCATTCCCTGCTATTTGCTACTTACCTATATTGACATTGCTTTCCTCTTTGTCATAGATTCCAGAGATAAAAATAACCAATCATCCTATAGTACAATCATATGCATTATTGAGAAGTCACTTCTTAAAAATCTAAGGAATTCACATGTATTCTTTATTCCACTTTAGATATTATTTCCCTTGTTAGCCTTCAATAGGACTTGCTTGATACTCTTGGCCATGTACATTGTAGTTCAGCTGAGATATGCCTGGGTGCCAGCACTTCTGATGTTCTCCTCTTGTTCTTTCTTAGCCATCCCAAGCTCCAGCATCCTCCCTTCTGCTCCCAGAGATGTGGTCCCTGTCTTGGTTTCAAGTCGCTTTGTCCGTTTGAGCTGGCGTCCACCTGCAGAAGCAAAAGGGAACATTCAAACCTTCACTGTTTTTTTCTCCAGAGAGGGTGACAACAGGTAGGTACCATCAATAAACTTCAACTTCTTCCCCAAAACATTTTTAATGTCCAAGTGTGGAATTGATGGTTGGGAGAATTTCAGGAGGACCAAGAAGAATGTATGAAATCTTTACCCTGCCCCATTTTTTTTTTCTGACTAAATGAATATGTGTGCTTTGTCAAAATAGGATAACTTTCAAAATCCTGTACAAGACATACTTGAAAAAAGACAAGGATGCAAATGACTATTTTTTCTTTGATTTTTACACTGACACAGAAATAGAATTTTCTGCATATTGGAAGAACTAAATATTAATCACTGTGATTACTCACTAACAATCATGATCCAAGGAAAAACATGACTTTTGTGACCTTTAAAAGAAGAAGAAATAATAATTGACCTTTTCAAGGTTTCTGTTAGGATTAATTTAAGATCAAACACATAGTAGTCATAGTAGAGAGTCTATGTATGATTTAATAAAAGTTGTTGGTGAATATAATAGATGGCTAGGTACAAATGAACTTTGCTTTCAAAGGTACAATGCACATTTTGTGGTTTAGTTTTTCTAAAGCATTTTGCCCTCAGAATACTTCAGCATGTTTGGGTTTTGAAACACACCTTCGCCATTTTGAGAGGATATAGAGTAAGTTCCAGGGGAAAAGCAGAGACTTGTTAACTAGTGTTCTAGCTTCTCATGTGTAGAGCTTCAATCTGATGGGGTCTTTAGGAGCATCCCAGGATCCTCAGGACACTTGATTGCTAGTTAATGGTACATCAGAATGATGACTGAAGAATTCTATTCACACTACTTCACAAATGTTTTTATTTCTGTTTGTTAACAATAATTAAACTATCCTTTAAAGTTTCTGTTTTTTGTTTAAAGTTTGACCCGACTATAAAATGAATATATATCACAGCCTGTGATTATTAGGAGAATGCAAACATTTCTGTTAGGCTTATATATGTGAGTATTTTCTCCTTGACTTTATCAGGTGTTAGGAGAATTTGGGACTTAGTTTGTGTATTTATGCAAACTGGAGGGAATAATCTTTTTATCATTATGGGCCTTGGCCTGTCCTTAAATGTTGTTTGTATACCCAACGACACTCTATTGAAGACAATTATCTTTTCCATTGCAAGCAGTTATCAGTTGGAGATAGCTTCTTGACTAGATATGTGAGCTACTGTCTACTTTCCCTCTTAGCATTGGGATCTCATCTGGATCAGATCTGTGAAGTCCCTGTGTATGCTACCACAGTCCAGACTGTGGTAGTTGATATATGAATAATTCCTGTTGTGACTGGGAGAACTTGTTTTTTTGAAGTCTTCTATCCTCACTGGTTCTTAAAACCATTCTACTCCCTCTTCACAAAGCTCCCTAAAAGAATAAAGGGGTTTCATGAAGGCATGCCATGTAGGACTGAGACTCCAAGGCACTCTCAGCATATTGTCCAGGTGTTGTTCTCTGTATTAGTTTTCATCTCTTCCAGAAGGAAGTTCTTCTGATGATGACTGACTAAGGCTCTACTCTTTGTGTATAGCAGAATGTCATTAGGAGCTATTTTATTGCTATGCTGCGTTAGCAGAGTAATATTATGTGATGTTCTTCTAGGTGCATGGCCTATCTGGTCTTTTGAGATACTGAAACAGTTTCATGCATAGGTTCTATCACACAGAGTGGTTCTTAAATTTAATCAAATAGTTGATTGGATACTCCCATAATATTTGTGCTATTATTTTATCAGTGTACCATGGAAATATATCATCACTGTAGATTGAAGTGGCTGAAATATGGTTAGTGTTTAATTTTCGACTCTGGTAACATACAGAGTACCTTATAGTACAGTGAACACTAGTCAAGAAAGGTGAAGTCTCTCATTATGGTCCAGCTCAAATTCATAGTATTCAGTATAATATCTATGTGTTGTCTTCACCAATAGCACCTTACCATCAGTTTTTGAAGAGCAAACAATAGCCTTTGTAATAGTCTGAGTGGGTTGAGGGTGTCCATGGGCCCATTTTTCTAATGACATAATTAGGTGGAACCTATTCATGATATTGGAGGTTCACTTGGTAGCAAGAGATGCTTTGTTGGGTTCTTATCTCCCTCGTTATTTGATGATTACATTTTGATCTCTCTCCTCTGGGTATAAATTTTTGAAAGCTTCTATAATATAGTGAATTTCCATATTACCCCTCAAACAGAACTTAGTTTTAACTGTCATTTCTTGTATTCCTTCCTTTACTATTATGTTCCCACTGCTTCTATGTTTAATCAACCTGTTCTAGTTTCCTTCCATATTTTCCATAATTAGATATTCTAATTCCACTTTTTTGGTAGATCCTTCAATGATGTCTAGATATTTACACTGCAGTTATATGGATTATAATATGCCTATCAAATGCTTAAAGGCGAATATCCTTTTATTTCTTAGTCACTGTTTTATTACTATGAAGAGAAACCTACCCAAGATAACTATTATAAGAGAAAACATTTAATTGGAAGAGTACTTACAGTTTTAGAGGTTTAGTCTATTATCATGGCAGGAAGCATGTGGAAATGCAGACAGACCCTAGAGCAGCAGTAGCAGATAATTACATCCTGATATATAGAGAATTTGGGCTTGGCATAGGCTTTTAAAATCTCAAAGCCAGCCCCAGTTCTTACTTCTTCCAAAAAAGGATTTAACTTTCAGTCCTTCTAATCCTTTCAAATAGTGTCACTCTCAGTTAAATAAACTTCCAAATATATGAACTTATAGGGACCATTCTTATTTAAACCACCACAACATATAAGAGAATACACACCATATTTGTCATTGAGTATAGGTTAACTTGCTAAGTGATGTTTTTTCAAGTTCAGTCCATGAAGCATGAATTCCAGTTTTTTAACCAACTGAGTAATATTTCCTTGTTAGCATGTACCATATTTTTCATATCTATTAAGCTTATAATGGACATCTAATAACTTCTAAATTTTGGTTATGATGAGTAGAGAAAGAGTAAATACGTATTATTATGTCTTGGCTGATATTGATTGTTTCTGCACTGTCTAGTCATCTGGACTGGTATCATTGTGATTATAGGTTTAAATATATTGTCTTATCTTTGATGAGAGTTCTACTCCTTTGTTTTTGTTGGACTTTTGGTCTGAGGACAGAGTGGCTACTGTTGTTGCCCAGTATGGAGAGATTCAGCAATTCAGGTGGCTAGCAGAAAGGAATAGATACAGACTGGGAGAAAAACCTGAGAGATACTTCAGGAAAGAGCTATAGGACCTTTGTTCATACCTAGAGCTGGGGTCTATCTGTAGGTCCAGGACTGATGGAATAGGATATTCGGCCAGTATGTTGTAGTAATCAAAGAATTGCCTGGAATGACCCGTAATTTAACTTAGACCAAATCTGAGCTTATATGTTATGCCTTATCCATTCTTACATTATAAGTGTGTGATATTCTGTATTATATCAATTTTCCTATTCCGGGTGACCATATCTATCCATATATAAACATGGAGTTCTATTTTCCCTTGTGTTGAATTGTGCTTTTATTCTCTTCTTCGTCTTTTATACACTCCTTCTGATTTATTTCATAACAGTTTACTCAACTGCGTAAGTTCACTCCAATGTCTCACACTTTTTTCCAAACATGATCTTGATCCTTATATTTCATTGCAGCTGGCCTATTTTACTAGTGTTTATCATAGACCTGTATGTTGCTAACCTGAATAGTAATTATGCTTCTGCCTATCCCCAGTTCATCAGCCAGAGTTACCCCATTTTATTAACTCTTCTGTTTTAGCACTTGATTTCATTTTTTTCTTGTGTCACATCCTGTCCTGGGCCATGGTGTTTTGTGGTCAGCATTGTATGCTTGCTTTTACAACTCACTTTTGAGTTCTCTAGTTTTTAAATATTGAATTGCCCCAGGGCTCATTCTTAGGGATTCACTCTTGAGTTCTATAAGTCTGTTACTGTCTTTAAAATGTCTCTCTTTCTCTGACTTTAACTTTAACCTGTGATCTGGACTCAATAATCATTTTTCTTCACATTAAATCAATCATTATGATTGAATAAAATCTAATACATGCTTTCTTTCAACTTTAAAATCCTCACCTAAATCCTTATAATTTGTGGGTCCAATCTCAGGAGCAGGTCACGCGCGGCGGAGCAGGGCAGGGCTCCGAGGCCTTCCTGGCTGCAGCAGCGCAGGACGCAGGGCAAAGGCAGGAGAGGGCGGGGCGGGGGGCGCGGCACTTCCGAGCGGAACGCGGGCAGGGGCGGGGCCACGAGCTAGAGCACAGTGCGCTTTTCAGGGGCGGGGCAGGCCAGGTAGGACGTAGCCTCTCAAACCGGTTACAGCAGCCTCTGACGGCTGGGCGGGGAGCAGACTGGAGGGTACGTTTCTGCTCCAGCCTCCAAAGGCTGGGCGAGTGTTACAGCTCTTTTGCTTCCTCTCCCTGCGGGCAGCCCGGGAGTGCTGAAAAAGTGTTACAGCTCATTGTTGCTTCGCCCCAAACCGCGGATTGGGGAGGGGAGAAGTATTGTAGCTCTTTGAAGTGCTTAGGCTAGCCGGCTACGGGGGAGGAACCTCGACAAAGGTCTCCAACAGCGGGAAAGATCTCACATTCACTTTACTTTTGAGCTTTGGTCAATATATACAGTTTTTGGGGTGAAAGCAGGTAACCCTATTGACTTGATTTGGGAGCTTGGGAATGCCTCATCTGCATAAAGGTGTGATCCCTGGCCATGGACTTCTCCATGGGAGGGGCTGTGGGGGGCGGAAGTTAAGAGAGCCAGATGACTTTGGGAATGCTCGAAGGGGTCCTCCTAATGGTCTTCTTCAAACCAAGGTTTCTGGGGCTTCCAGAGCTTTCTACCAAGCTTTCTGGCCTTTACTCATAGCCCACTGCCCCACAATAATTCACAGTTTCTGTCTAACTCATTGGAAATATCTAAATATCTCTCTAATCAAGTCAAAGACTTTAGAGTAAATCTCAAATTCTCCCTTTTTATTCATACTATATCCCTAATTAATTCTCAATCAACACTTTGTACTAAAATGTGAATAGTTCTTGTATTCATGAAAGAAATACTTGTTTCTTGTTACAAAATTAAGAATAAGTATTTTGCTTTTAACTTAGTGCTAGAACTCAAGAAGTTTAAAATGTTACTCTTTATATTTGGTGTTTATAATGAGTTCAAAAGTCAATTAACAAAAAGTATTGAATCCTATCATTTATTATAACATCTTGACTTATGTAAACTACTTTCCATGATACCATTACTAAAGTCAGGCAAGTCAAGTCTTTTTTTTTTCTTTTTCTCCTCCTCCTCCTCCTTCTTTTGTTGTTGTTGTTTGGGCTTATTTTTTTTGTTTTTTTTTTGGATATTTTATTTACATTTCAGATGTAATCCCCTTTCCCACCACCCAGGAAGCCCCTATCCCATCCCCCCTCCTCCTGCTTCTATGAGGATACACCCCCACCCACCCTCCCACTCTCACCTCCCCACCCACAATTTCCCCCACACTGGGGCATCCAGCTTTCACTGGACCAAGGACTTCCTTACCCACCTATGCCTGGCAATATCATCCTCCCCTACATATACAGCTAGAGCCATAGACCCCTCCCTACGTGTTCCAAGGCTGGTGGTTTAGATCCTGGGAACTCTGGTTGGTTGGTATTATTGCTCTCCGCATGGGACCACAAACCCTTTCAGCTCCTTCAGTCTTCTCTCTCACTCCTCCAATGGGAACCCCAAGATCAGCTCAATGGTTAGCTGTGAGCATCCACCTCTGTATATTTCAGGCTCTGGCAGACCTCTGAGGAGACAGCTATATCAAGCTCCTGTCAGCATGCCCTTCCTGACTTCCACATCAGTATCTACCTTTGGTGAATGCACAAGGGATGGATACCCAGGTAGAGCAGTCTCTGGATGGCCCCTCCTTCAGTTTCTGTCCCACACTTTGTCTCTATATTTGCTCCAATTAGTATTTTGTTACCCCTTCTAAGAAGAGTCAAAGCACCCACACTTTGGTCTTCCTTTTTCATGAGCTTCATGTGGTCTGTGAGTTGTATCTTGGATATTGCGAGCTTTGGGGCAAATATCCAATTGTCAGTGAGTACATACCATGTGTGTTCTTTTGTGATTGAATTACCTCCCTCAGGATGATATTTTCTAGCTCCATCCATTTACCTAAGAATTTCTCAAATTCATTGTTTTTAATAGCTGAGTAACGTTCCATTGTGTAAAGGTACCACATTTTCTGTATCCATTCCTCTGTTGAAGGACATCTGGGTTCTTTCCAGCTTCTGGCTATTATAAATAAGGCTGCTATGAACATAATGGAGCATGGTCCTTGTTATATGTTGGAGCATCTTCTGAGTATA
Source organism: Grammomys surdaster (assembly GCF_004785775.1). Taxonomy (NCBI): domain Eukaryota; kingdom Metazoa; phylum Chordata; class Mammalia; order Rodentia; family Muridae; genus Grammomys; species Grammomys surdaster. The sequence goes on from NW_021619966.1 coordinate 755,627, forward strand.
TGCCCAGGAGTGGTATAGCTGGGTCCTAAGGTAATGATATGTCCAATTTTCTGAGCAACCACCAGAGTGGTTATACCAGCTTGCAATCCTGGCTGAGAAGCACCTAAAGAAATGTTCAATATCCTTAGTCATCAGGGAAATGCAAATCAAAATAACCCTGAGATTCTACCTCACACCAGTCAGAATGGCCAAGATCAAAGATCAGGTTTTGTAACAACTGACTTAACATTTTAAATCATGAGTTGTATCGTGCTGGTTTTCTGCATTAAAACATTTCATTGACTACTTTTCATTTATATTTGCAAAAATCTTCCTCTTCTGAGTCCTTGTTCCCTTTTTATTCCCATTATTTATTTATTTTTTTTATTCTTCCTCCAGACTTTTAAAAATATGTTCTAAATCTACGTATAACATCTTTTCTGTATTTGCTGTCATGTACACAGACTCCTCTACTTGAGTCCATTCCCACAACTATATAACTCTTTACGTAACTTCTACTGTATTTGTGCTGAGTCTCACTTCTTCTTGAACATTTTTTTAGATCATTTGCACTAATCTTCACCTTTTCATATCCATACAGTCTGTCTGTCTTTCTGTCTGCTTGTTTGTTTGTTTTGCTTTGGTTTCCGAGATAATAAGGAAAAGTTAAACATGATATGTTAACAAAGCTAGTCAAAAATTTCTAGGCTCAATTAATTTCATCAACTCATTCTACCAAATAGCTGGGACTGTTTCTGTGCCTGAATGTTTGACTAGTCATTTTTACACTTTATGTTTATTTTACAATTTAATGTTTATTTTCTTAAATTTCTTTCTACCAGTGGAACAAAGGCTTCTTGTGGAGTTTTGCTTGCTTTTGTTTTTTGGGTTTTTTGTTTGTTTGTTTTTGTTTTTATCCCTTTTGATTGCTGGGATATAACAAAAACTAAGGCATATCAATACTAGCTATGCTTCAAATTTAAGCCCTAATTGAAATGTCAACTACTATATGAAGGTATACACAGGATTCCAAATCATAATTTATGAACTCATCAATTTCTCTTTCACATCTTCCTTGAGTATGTGTGTGTGTGTGTGTGTGTGTGTGTGTGTGTACATGAATTAGTATTAGAGCATTTGCTAATTTAGTTCTACTATGTTTTTGGTATATTCTTTTAGATTCCTCTATTGTGGATGAAAATAAACTCTATCCTAAGCATATAATTATTAATTGGATCTTCTAAGATAAATCTGCAGAAAGACATGTGTCATATTCCTGATAGATTTCTTTTCCTAGCCAAAAAAATGAATTATGCAGGGTGAAAACACTGACAGCTATTCAGTGAAACTTTTCATAATTGAGAAAAAGAAACTGATATTGAAATTTGATTTCAACATTCCCATTCATTTTGTATGTTTTAGCTTCACATCAGAGTAAATACATGCCATATGTCCCTGAAGGATTAGCTGTGCTAGTTGTTTGATTTGCAGGTTTGTTTGGCTCTTCAAAACCATAGTGTTTTAAAAGGTAGAGGACTGAACATCTGTGGCTGATGAACAACATCTCTGTCAGACAAATTACTCTAGCTAACATTGTCATTAGTCTGTCTGACTGGTTAATAGTGTCAATAAAGTAAGTGCCATGTTTAGCTTCTTTTTTTTTTTTTTACCCTGCTCCTCTGGGTGCTTTCATCGTACCATTCAGAGAACATCATATATTGAAAAGTCTAAAAGCCAGGTTTCAGGTGGAAGAAATTGTATCTCAGATATCCACTTAAGCCAAAAAAAAAATTCACTAGAATTAGAAGTGATCATTGAGATCATGATCTATTTTTCTTCTACATAAACATTCAGAGACTGATGCTCAGGGAAGGCAGTGGTTCCTATGTCCAAAGCTGCAAAGTTGGCACTAACAATGTTAACAAACATTTCCTGAGTACTTATTGCACTAGATTGTAGGCAAAGATTCTTGTGTGTATGTGATCACTAGCAGTGTCCATGAGCAAGCATTACACAGATAAGGCTAGAAGCCCACATTTCTGTTGTGTAACTTTAAAGGGGATCAAATTTTAGTGCAAGCATGAGTCCAAATCAAGTATCCTCACCTGAAGTCCTTCTGTAGTAAATTAAATAGATGAAAGAGAAGTTAGCTTTTTTAATATTTATGAAATTAGGACATACATTATTTCTCTATGTTTCTCTCTAATAGCTTTTCAAATTCAATGGATAATTTGATCTGTTTATTCATTTGCCATGACTGAAAAACATCAGCATATTCTCTATATGTATAAATAGCACTGTAGCTTTCATTTAACTACTGGGAGATTACTTGTGGAATTTGTCACAGTGCAGTCAAAATGTAAACATTACGGAGTTAAAGAATTGAACCTCAAAATTTTGATTTTTTTCTCAGAACTCTAACAGCTGTGTTGCCTTTGGTCAAGGAGTAGTTATTAGTCTGTATATCTAGAGATATGAAATAAATAGTGGTATGTGGTGTATATGTATTTGTGTGTGTGTGTGTGTTACATTGACTTATTATAGATTTAACAGTCTTATAATGGTGGCTTTCACATGAAGAGCACATGAAATAGTAACTGCTTAATACCAGCCTGATACCAAAGCTCCATGAAGAGTCTAGTATGAACCCACTTTGAAAGGCTGAAGAAACTGGAGTCAGATGTCTACAAGGGATGGCAGCCCCTGAAGATACATTCATAGCATAAGACTGCAGCTTGCAACACATCCTGATTTCATTCCACCTCAGACTTTAGGAATTGACTGTCCTACCAGAGTTCTCCTTCAGTTTGTTCTCCTAAATGCTGTTTCTAGAAACATCTGCAGATGCACCCAGAATATTGTCTTATTCATTTTCTACTGGTCTCCTAATCCAATGAAGTTGCTAATCAAGATAAAGCATATAAAATTTGTGATTTCGTTTCCTTATGTGGGATGACAACAATATTTCATCTGTAAGATTGTGATGAATATTGAGTAAAGCTTATAAGTGTACCTGAAACATTAGTTCTTAGCCCACGGCAACAAAACCAACTGCTCCTGTTAACTAGTGCGATATATAAATAATTGTGTGGGTTCAAAAATTAAAATATATGAAATACAGGGATATTTCCTGACACTTACTTATATGGGGAATTTATTGCTTTCATAAACATTATTCCACTTGATCCCCAGATAATGTAGTTATGATAATTTCCATTTGTAGAAGAGCATGTTCAGAAACACTGAGAAACAGTGCCTACGCACCTTTCCCATTAGTAAACAGTAGCACCAAGATTTAAATTCAAAGTGATACCTTCACGCTATGCACAAAATAAGAGATAGTTTCCTTTAAAAGCTACCTGTAAGGTACAGTAGGCTTTCAGATGAGAGAATTAAAACACTTCTATAAGCATCATCCAATTTAATCCTTATGGTAGCTCTGTGAGGTAGGTAGATAAGGTGGATTTCGTTTTGTAAATGAAGCTCCCAGAGACCCCTGACATGTTCAAGGTCACCTTTTTTTTTTTTCAATAGGAAAAAGCCTGGACCAAGTCTCCCTTTGTGCAGCATTGAAGGTTTATATGGCTCTGCACTGCCTCAGAAACCTGTACTCACTGCCAGGGATTAGAGACAAGGACTTTTTACTAACATAGAGAATTCATTTTAGAATTCACTGTGCATTACATTTTCCAACATGGTGTTTACATATTCTTTCCCTGCTCTTCAGAGTTGAGGGCTCAGCAGCTGATGAAGCGTGTTATCCATGAAGGGATTGCATTGTGATGGAAAAAGGACAAGTCTCAGAATCCAAAGCACCATAGTGACCCAGGCATAAAGTTTGGGGAAGCTAGCCCTCCTCTCAGAGCCTCTACTTCAGTGTAAATTGTAAAGCAGACAACTTTTACCAAAACACATTTCTAGGACATTGACAGAGAAAATGATTATGTCCTTCTTCCAATGAATGTAAAGAATATTGAAAACCAAAACAGGCCATCTACAAAGGTGTAGGCTTAGACTTTTCAAAATCGACTTTTAATAAGGGTTTTCAAATGCTTCCACCCCACATCTAGCCCACTCTACAAATGTATGGAAGAAAACAGTAAATAGGACAAGGGGATGTGGACTTGTTTATAAGTGGTTTCTGGGGTCAATTCCAATCTCAGTTTTTTCAGGATACCAGCAGTCCAGCTTAATAGTTTCAGGAATCAGCTGCACTGGCAAAATCTAGCAGAAACCATCAGGCCTCTGATGAATTAACACAGGTCAGCGGGAGTGACCAGGACCCACCAAGACACCAGTTCTCATCCATGCCTCTCTCAGTGATGCAGAGATCAGCGAAGATGAAGACACGAGACCAAGGAAGTGACTCAAAGCTAGCTATCCAAGCATGCCATCACTGTCCACTGAGTCCTATTTATATTCCATCTAAACATCACTTGTCTTCCCATGAGTCTTGTCTCAGCAAAACACCATATGAGTCTGTCTTAGAAAAACACTATGTGAGTCTGTATCATCTGAAATATCCAGAAACTTCCACTTCAAGAGGCTACATGTAATAGAGGAATGGAGAGCAGCCATGAATACTGAGAAGGGGAAGGGAATGGGGAGAGAGGGGTAAGGGGGTAAGGGAGCAAGAGCAGGAGACTAAGAGAAAGGGGAGGGGACAAGCAGCCCCTTTTATAGTGAATCAGGCACACCTGGCTGTTGCCAGGTAACTGTGAGGTAGAGCCTAGTCTAAAAGCCAACCATTCCTGATTGCTGGGAATACCATAACCAATTTTCTGTGGTAACTCAACTCAAAATGCTCAAGCTTTGTGCAGTTCCCTGAGATTAGGAGGCTGGAAATGTTCCAATTTGCAACTAATAAAATTAAATTCCATTTGAAGCATGACGTATTTTGAATAGCTTTCCCACATTTCAGTAGGAATGATGTGAGGTTTGCATTTGAAGATAGTAATTTGTAGATCAGAAAAGTTTAAGCCAGATAAATTGGTAAGTGATCTGCAGTGTGTGGATGGTTACTGCAGCCAAGCAGGAAAGCTGGGCTCACTCAGAGAACTAGAGTAAAGTGACACACTCAGAACTCAGTTTTTGATCATGAGGATGGGTACTGAGACTAAGTAAACTAAATAGCATGAAAGCAAACCTTCCTTCCCATAAATATATGTTCAACTTCTTGATATTAATGTGTTCTTTAATACATGTCTTGGATATATACTAACTAAATCTCAAGGCAGAAATTGTATTAAACAATTTTTAAAAGCATGGAACCAGAGGTTTGCATCTCACAATTCAAGAAAATCAGATTTTAACTAATATCTTAAAGAAATAGCTGTGACCATCTCCCCAAAATGTTTATTTTTTTCATCAGAGTAGCTGATGATGAATTTTCTCAGATTCTTTTCCTTTAAAAAATAACTTTAATTTTAAAAAATCTTTGATTTCTTAACAGTGGGAAACACATTTGCATATAGTTTTGGTAAGGATTTATTTTTTAAGTATGATGGTTTGTATATGCTTGGCCGAGAGAGTGGCACTATTAGGAAGTGTGGCCTTGTTGGAGTAAGTTTGGCCTTATTTAAGGAATTGTGTCATTGTGGGCATGGGCTTTAAAACCCTTACCCTAGCTGTTTAGAAGCCAGTCTTCTCCTGTTTGTCTTTGGAAGAAGATGTAGAACCCTCAACTTCTCCTTATCATTCCTGCCTTGGCTCTGCCATGCTCCTGTCTTGATGATAATGGACCAAACCTCTAAACCTATAAGCCAGGCCCAATTAAATGTTGTCCTTATAAGAGTTTCCTTGGTCATGATGTCTGAAAACCCTAAGACAGTGAGTTTGAGTCTTTGTGTATATATATGTATATATATGTGTGTGTGTGTGTGTGTGTGTGTGTGTGTGTGTGTGTGTGTCTGTGTGCCTGGTGCTTGCAGATGCCAAGAGAGAACATTAGTTCTCCTGACACTTGAGTTAGAAACAGCTGTAAATAGCATGTGGGTACCAGGACATGATCTACAAAAACGTGGGTCTCCTGCAAAAGCCTGGAAGTATTCTTAATTGCTGGGCTGTCTGTTCTGGCCCTATATTTGGATGTTCTTATTGCTGTCAATTGGAGTCATATTGCAGCAAACAGTAGTTTCTAGTTTTGAAATACTCCCATGATTGTGCTTTTAGTCTATTTTTCTGATAGAACCACTCTGTGTCTCCTTTACTGGCCTCGAACCCATTATCTTCCTGTCTCAGTCTCTAACCTCAGTGTTTGTATTACAGGCATGCACCAGCCAGTCTTGTTGTACTACTTATACTCACTAGAGAAACATGAAAATAAAACAGAGAACAAGGAGCTGCTAAAAATATTTTTCATTAAAATACAGTTTCTTCCCTACAAAAGAATTAATGTGATTCTTCTTCCTGGAAGCAACTAATTAGGTACTTGGCACCTCATGACAGCATTTGTTGCTGAACCATTAGAACTAAATGTTAACACCCAATACACTTAGCTAAGGCAGAACATATTTATATAGTAGATTTTTTTTGTTACAAATAAATCTGTAAAGCAGAATCAAGTTTAATCCTCAGTCTCTATCTCGGAAGTAAAAAAAAAACACAAGTTCTGAATTTACCTAACATAATGACAAAAAAACCCAAACCAAACAAACAAAAAACAGATGAGAAACGTGATTATTTGTTCTGTTTCTAGGAGGAACATGAGACTGAAAAGATTTCTTTGAGCAGCTTACACTTTGGTTTGTATATAGTACAACTGCACTCAAGAAGGTCAAGTAACCTACGAGTAGGATGGAGCTAAATACAGATTTCTAGGAATTTCTAGGATGCATGGAGATCTATGTATGCAATCACTTAATTTTTTCAAAGTAATCTATGTACTCTCTTAAAAATTATTGATCTTAGTGGCCGAGCAATTTGCTACTCCAAGAAAGTATATGCGGCAATTGTGCAAATTACAAGAATGCAATGTGGCTTCTATTTAAAGTAATCAATGGCTACAGCAGTAAGACATTCATGGACATTAATATACATTATACTGTATGTTATAGATGTTATGTTGAATGTATAAAACAAGCATAATGACAATATGTAGAGACACTGATTACTGTAGCTGAAACTAGGAGAGAAGACAGTCAAGACTCAGATAAGACATTGCATTTCAGTCTGGTCCTAATTTAATCTCACTCGAAACAAGATCTTGTCAAATCCAAAAGGAAATATGAGTTGAAAGATGGTCACTGCCTCCCCTCCTAATGCAGAAAACACGAGAAGAATGTTGGAGTGCAATGCTGCAGACGGGAATTGCATTCAAGCAACAAGTAGGCTTTTCACAGAGGAGTGTGAAAAGGCTAAACCACATTACGAGAGGCTCTACATTGTCCCAGGACATGAGTTAGTCTCAGCAGGACACAAGGGCAGGACACAAGACCTTGGGCATGAACTCACAGATTATATGCATGAGAAAAAGGATTCAATGGAAAGTAGCAATAACTGAAAGTCAATGTCAAAGACAAAGGAGTAGGAGAAACTAGCCTGTATTGCAAGCACCAAGTATATTAGGATCTCTTTTGGGACATAAGGACCTATAATCATAGTAACCTAAGCAGAGGTAAGTCTCAGTGCAAATTTCCTAAAGATGTTATTTTGTTTGCGTTGTGCCTTGAAATGCAACTCTGTTTAAGACTTAATATGTGTTACTGGGAGAAGTTTTTTCTGTTTCCTCATTCCTCAGCCAAAGCAGAACTCTTGATTCAGCAAGCAGTTTTAATTGTCATGCTCCAGAGAGAGGATAAATCGCACCACAGCCACGATAGAGTGTATATCTTTTTCCTCAGGCAGATGAGCAAAAGCAAGGGATGCCCATTCCAGAGTAGAGAGAGGACCAAGATGAAGGCAAGGATAAAATCTGCCTGTAGTATCTGAACTCATAAGACTTGGTGTAGCATCTCTTCTGGAACAAGCCTAAGGCTGACCCTTTTCTAATATAGGCTTTCTTGGAATACACACTGACCCAAAGTTCATTCTTTTACAAAAGATTCATTAGATGCAAGGATTTGTGTAAAGTTGTAACCACATGTAAAACTGAAATGTTTCCTATGGTAAGGTGGGAAGACAAGAGTGCCTATGAAAGGGGATGTTGGGTAGGGAGTTAAAACTAACTTTGATGTTTTTTTCCCCAAAGCTCCATTCTTCATTTTACTGGTTATCTCAGATCTCTCATGGTCATGGTTCAGGCCTTCTTAGTTATCTTCCCCCAGAATTCCCAGTCTTACTGACCATTTTAACACTAACACAGGGCTAGCTAGCTGGCCATGGGACACATCTGAAATCTCAAGCACTAAGAAGCCTAGGCAGGGGGATTGCAGTGCTAGTGCTGGGCTGGGCAACCTAGTTCAACACAATCTCAAAATTAAATTAAAAATAAAGTCAATAAGTGTTTTCCAAAAAAGACTTTAAAACCATGAGTTATGCTGACCTTGTTTGTAAAAGTTGCTGCTTTTGGAGCACCAACTTGCTACCTTGACATAAAATATTAAAATGGTAACCTGAGGCAGCTTTACCCATGGAAGAAATAAATGTTCCCATTAAGTAAGTCTTTGCCACTGTCTGGTAATATAAAGGGGAAGTTGCCTACTCTTTCTTTCCAGTGAGAAGATTCAAGCTTCATTCCTCATTCCCTAGAGTTTTTATGAGTGAATCTACGGTAGATGGATTCTAGAAGCCACAGGCTACTGGGTCTGCTAACTTCAGCCAGAAGAACACCACATCCGACCTCTAAGTAGAGACAATTGAAATGAGTAAGGCTTGTCTGACAGTGTCTACTACTGCTTCAGCATGCACCTGAACCATTGGGATATGAGGCTATTACATTTTCAGTTGTCAGGAAAGCACTCACTGAAGGTTCCTGGTGCCTTCTGTGTATACCAAAGACAAACTATAAAGTATGAAATCCTTCAAAGTCAAGAGAGGAAATAGGATAAAATGTAGCCACAATCATGGGCTTCAACTTAGCAAGATGAATATAGGTCAGGGAATCTAACTAAGAGACTTCATTTTCTTTTGGGCATTGATTATCTTTATTTTAAATGTATACATATCTGTAGTACCTATAATAATTTGATTCACTTGTAAAATTCGTAATAATCAAATTGGGGCTGTTAGCATTTTTATCTTCTTCAACTTGTCTTATCATTTTTAATTAATATATTATAAGTATGTATATTTATGAGGTATAGTGTGATATTTTAATACATAAGTACAATGTATACTGATCAAAAGATGAGATGAAATATTTCTCTCTATCATTATATTGTGTTGATATTTAGAACTAGCTTGCTGTCTATTGCCGTGATAAACACGATCACCAAGCACAATGTGAGGAGAAAAGAGTTTAACTCATCTACTTCCAAGTCAGGTTTCACTGACAGAAGTTAAACAGGAACTAAAGCAGAAATGAAGGAGAACCTCTTCTGACCTGCTTGTTTTCCAACTCACTCTGTCACATGATCAGCTATGTTTCTTATGCAGCCCAGTCACCTCTGCCTAGGGCTGTGCCATCACAGTAGGTTGGATCACTTTTTTTCCATCAGTCATCAAGTAAGATATCTTACAGACAGGGACATAGGACAAACTGACCTTGTGGCAAAGCAACAAGGCAGTTCTTCAATGTTCAGGCAATTCTTCATGGGGAGGTTTCTGATAAGCTGACAAATAAAACTAAGGAACACTAAGGCTTTGAGCACTTGTTGGTTATTTGTATTATGCATAGTAGGTTATTATAAACTGTAGTCATCCTGTGTGCTGCAAAACACTAGAGTTTATCAGTCTTCTGTGATATTCTGGTAACCGTTATCCAGTTTCCCTCTGACTCTCTTGCATCCATCGTCCCCAATCTCTAGTATTTTGTAGTCAGATCATATTTGATCTTTCATTTTTATTTTAAACTCCACATGCAAGAATTATACTGTTTATTTCTTTATAGCTGCCTTATGTTACTGAAGATAAACTCTAGCTCCAACCTCTTTCCCGATCACTGGCTATAACCCCTTTAAGGCTGGATAATGTCTATTGTGTGTATATACCCGATAATTAACCATCCATCTATGATGGGTATCTAGGTTAGGCATATCTTTGCTATTGAGGAAAGCATAGCAATAAATATGAGAGTGTAGATGCCTATTTAGAGTTAACAGCATTAATTTTGATAATATTCTTGTAAATAGAATTAATTGTATGCTAAGTCTGTGAATAGTATTTCTCCAAGGACTACAGAATCTTAATTCTGTTACAATTCACTCCATATTATTTTGCCCTTTTTGATAATAGCCACTGTGACTAGCACCAATGAAACTATGATTCTGCATTTTAGTTCTGTGGTGCCCAATGACGTTAGAAGTGTTCCTTTTAGAAAACATCTGAAAAATCTAATTGTCATTAGATGAAAATAGGTATCAGTATAAATGTCGCCAAAAAGTATCCCCTCTCCAGGGTATGGCCCTCATGCCTCACTGGACGACAGGGGGACTGGAGCCACTACAAGGTCCCCTTCAATTACTGGAGGTCAGGCCTCTATCCCCACCTTCGCAAGATTAGATTCGCCACAGCCCATCTATACTTAGAGAAGGGAGGAGATGTCAGGGGCAGCCTTGCTTACACACTGAAGGCCTAAAATCAGCCATAGGCCTAAAATCAGCAATATGCCTGTGATACATGTATACTAACACCAAGTCTTGGGTCTCTGTGGATAAACACTGAAACAGATGACTATAAGCTATTGCAAACAGGCAGTTTTTGTGACAATTTACTAGCCTGAGTAGTCATAGACCTTGTAAATAGGTAGCCTTGGCAGATATTACCAGCTTAGATAAGGACAAGTGAATCATAGGCAGAGTCATAGTGACCTATTCCCTGAACCCTCACCCAGCCGATACCCTGTTCCGAAAAATATCTGTATTCCCCCTGAACACCCACGCTCCAGTGTCATCCCCTTCCCCACGTCCTGCCTTTTTGTTTTTATAACCCCTGTGTGAATGAGTATAAATTACAATTTGAAAAAAATAATTAAAATTTATATATATATATATATATATCTCGCCAAACATAAACCAACGCTCAGTGACACAATTAACATTTACACAAAATCCCCATCAGAAGTTATAAAAACATTGAATAGCACTAAAATGTATGAGACAATCCAGTAATTTTAGAATCTCTTCTTAAATTTGTATAATCAATTTTGTACTAAGGGTCAGTGAGCATATGAAGGTCTAGAGTTATCCTTTAACAATATTTTACTAGTTCTCCTTGTTGGATGTCAGTGTTACTAGCGAAAGAATTTCTCATTTCTTACTGTGTGCTAGAAATCCTATCTCTATCTGCAGATTCATTTTTTCCCTGAACAGGAGAAATGTTTTTGTTGATAAACAGTTGTAGTTGTAGTTTGAAGAACAAGGCAAGGGGATATATGTGTAATATCATTTTTCTTTATGAAGAGATAGATGTCAATCTTCTTCTAACTGAACTTACAGAAACCATAGGGTCCAGAATTTGATATATAAAGAGAAATACTTCTCATTGGCATTTTGCTTTCCAACAAAAAATTGCATGAATGGATTTGTAAACAATTCTAAGAAAGAGCAAACTGTGGAATGATTTAAACCTTGACATCTCTTTAGATGGATTTTGTAAAATTTGTGTTCTTGTCATGATTGCAAATGTTTCTTCTTATTTTATTAGCTCTTTTCTTGTCATAACTTTTGAAAACTAAATTTTAAAATGTCAAATAACAAGTCTTCAATTTGCAATGTGCCATGAGAATGATGGTGACTTAAACTCTCTCAGACTTTACAGTGTCCACCCATCGGCCTTTTCTGTTCATTTAAATTTCATAATCAACCTTGGAATGCCTGAATTTTATTCCAGAGTCAATATTAAGTGAGTAAGCAACCTTTTGGCTGCGCATTACCCCTGTGTACCAAACAAAGTTTGGGCCAATGCTTTCATCTTAAGATAATATTTCTCTATTCACCTTGATTTCCTAGGGAGCGAGCTTTGAATACAACCCAGCCTGGGTCCCTTCAGCTTACTGTGGGAAACTTGAAACCAGAAGCCATGTACACCTTCAGAGTTGTTGCCTACAATGAGTGGGGACCAGGGGAGAGTTCTCAACCCATCAAGGTGGCCACTCAGCCTGAATGTGAGTATGAAAATGGAAAGGCAATTTTTAAAAGCATTTATGTTCACTGTCTACAACATCCTTGCATCCTTTTCCATAGAACTTTTTTGATTAGACAATATGGAAGAGAGATCTTTGTAGCAACACATTTAACTTAAGCAATTTTAAAAGTAGATTCAAATTTTAATGAGACAGGACCTTACTCAGACCATAGTAGAAAATTATGAATGGGAAAGGCACAGTTTACCCCAGAAACACCCATGCTTCTCTTCTACGAAGCACCTTACCCTGCTGACACCACTTCATCATCATCGTCTTTCATTCATTTTTCATATATTTGTTATTTTTTGTGAAGTGTCTAATATTAAAGGAAAAACCTAATCTCATTGAACTTTTAATCTCAGGAAGCTTCTAAAAATCTTAAACATGTACTACATATGCTCAAAAAAGCTACCATAACCTGAACAGAGACATTGAGAATATGGACATTTATGTCTATTTACTACTCCATACTCAAAATTTAATCACCATATTCACATATATGTTCCCAAAGTAAAAGAGCTGGACACTCTAATAACTTAAAATTTAATAATTAGTATTTTGAAAGTCCCAGAATATTCCTCTGCTTTGTTAACCTTTGGTTACACATTTTCCATATGTTTTAGGGGGCTAATTAGATGAGTAAACAATCTTTTGGTTGATCATTACCCTCATGTTTGAGGGGGAAAATCACTGATGAATAGTTTTTCCACTTATATTCAATGAAAGCATTATAACCTAAAAGTTAAGTTCACTGAATGTATACTTATAATAAGGTACATTGCATCACACACTGGATTCCAGCTCCTCCTGGCCAATTAATCATACTAAGTCTATGTTTTTGTGCTCCCATCGGTTTATGTTTTCTTTGAAAATATCTGTTTCACTTAAACATAATTTAACATATTTTTAAACATGATATGCAAATTATAAACACTTAAGTAGACATAAATGCAAAAAAACTCAATATTTTATGGATGGTAGCGGTGTATTTCTTTAATCATAGAACTTGGGAGGAACAGGCAGGCAGATCTCTGAGTTGGAGGGTAACCCCAGACTACAGATTGAGTTCCAGGACAGCCAGAGCTACAGAAAGAAACACAGCCCTGTCTTTAAAAGAAATCTACATCAATCATTGAAATAGTTGACAAACTTGGGTCTTTGATATCACTCTGGTGAAGACCAGAGAGAATAGTTTAAGACGCCTGAGACCTGATGGGTGATTGACTCTTGGGAAGATCCACAGTCTCTTTTTTTGTTGCTGTAATTATAGAGACAACATAGGATTATCATTCATGAAAGCAGAAATTGTTAAGCCTTAATGATCTTATAAATGCCTTATGAAAAATAACATTCTGTATATTAACTTCAAAAGTGTTGTGAACATGGATTTTCAACAGTAAGTAGGGCCCAGAGGATCCTGAGGAGAATGCAGTTGGTAACTTTTAGGATCATGGGTATAAACACTGAGCTTTTCTTGAAATCTTTAGACTATTTAAAAACAACTGCAGCCATCATCTCTACAGAGTCAGTTTAAACAAGAGACCAAGCACCCTTTCCAGCCATGCACATGTAGACCTTCAATTGCTCTCAGAATTTTCTTCCAAAGAATGTTGTGTTGTTTCATTGATTTAAATAACTAGACAAATGGCTGTGGAGGTGGCTTAGCAGCTAAGGGCATTGAAATTAAGCCTGATTATATGAGTTCTGTTCCTGGGGTTAAGAGAGAACTGTCTCCTCTAAATGGTCTTTTGACCTCCATCCATGTTTGTGCTGTGGTATATGTAGTGTGTGTGTGTGTGTGTGTGTGTATGACAAATGACATACCTTTTCGAAAAGGCCATATATCCTCCTACAGGCCTCATATTCAAAACAACCATGACCACACCTTCTCATCCTTCCTAAATAGTCCCACTAGCTGTTTACCAACCATTCAAATTATCAGCTTGTGGGAGTCATTGTCACTCAAACCATCCCATCACAGTTCACATATATAGAATTGAATGCTTTTGAATGTTTAGTACTTTTGAGCAATAATATGGAGTAAAATCAGGCACATACATTATATTAACTATGCCTTAATTATCTACTATATCTACACATTTAATTATGTCAATTAAAAGACATTTATAGCTTGGTTAGGAACTTATGCATATGATTTCGACACGAGAATAACTGAGGCAGGAAGATGGTTATGAGTTCATGTATAGAGTGAACAATAGTTTGAAGTTATTTTTAGATACTTCAAAATAAGCATAGGAAAAAAAAATAAGTTTATCCGACCAAACCATGATAAAATGTGCTCAACTATACTTAATGCAAATTTTAAAAAGTGGAGTTAATACTTAGTTGTGTCCTTCTTTGCATAAATATATATATATATGCAACACACTTCATATTAAGTGTAACTATCAAAACCTTAAAAATTATAAATAACAAGTACTTATAAAGTATTCTAATAGTGAAATCTATACATGACTATGTTTTCCTTTACAATATGAAATTTCCATGCAATATATGAAATATTTATATGTAATCTTAATACTTTATAAAATTATTTTCACATAGTCTTCAAGAATAACAGCTCATGATTATTTTGTACTTCTGATAATCATGGTTTAGTCAGTCTAGCTTTCTCCCCAGGAACACAATGTTTTATCTTTTCTCATTAAAATTATTTTGAAGCTTCCTACTTTAAAAGTCAGATGGGTTTCTTGTTTGCTTGTTTGTTTTTTTTTAATTTTGGTTTGTTGTTGTTTTCTTTTATCTTATGCTTTGTATAAATACCAATTGTTTGAAATTATGGAACTAAGAGACATTTGATGACAGCTGCTAATAGTAGCATTTCCTGTGATACATGGTCTGCCATTTTTATGTGATTATTATTATTATTACTATTACTATTATTATTAAATTAACCTATATAATTATGTGTGTTCATAAGCATTCTTAACAGTAGAATGCAAAGAGTGGCTTAAAACATACAATCATATTTTGTGAATAGCTATTGTGTCCCTAATACTATTCCAGATTATTTAAAGCATACAGACTATTTAGAGAAAGGAACATACATGGAACTTACTACCAGTGCTCATAGAACATGGAGGAAGTAAAGAACCCACACATCTAATACTCGAACCTAACCAATAAGAGATCCTACAGGAAGTCCTTAAATGCAACACTCACAGATCTATATGTCTGTTTTGGAGCATGTTTACAGAGATGATTATGTGTCAGCTCATTTTTTTAATGCATAATCACTATACACCCACCTCATCAGATCAAATAATGTTTTACAAGAGTACTATCATTATGCCTTCAATATCATTCAGTGCTGACCATTCAAAGAAACAACAGAATGGAGTTGACCCTATAGCTCAGTGTTTGAGAACTGACTCAGCATGCCCAAAGACATGGATTCCAACTGATACTGCAAAAGAAATAAGAAACAAATAAATAAAACAGACCCTTTCTCCTATAATCATTTATTTTACTCAATAGCTGGCACCTACTATGATAAAGCAATTAAATAATATAAAGTTTCCAAATGGATGTAACTGATTGGTGATATGGTAACATGTAAAGAAATTTTTTCTCAAACGAATGAAAATGGAGATTTCCTCTGCTTTCAAAACACATTTCAGCCTTGAGTAACTTTTCATTAAGAGTGATAATGACCTCAGAATTTTCTTCACTTTTGATCTTTAGTCAGAGCAGTTCATTAAAAATAGCCTCTGTTCTGTCTTAGTATGAATTAAAGATCACTTTTTTATTGCACTGTGACTTGACTCTGTTTTCTGAGAGTTGCCATTGGCTTATTTGTTTTTTCTTGAGTAGATGTGTAGATAGAAAAAATTCAGCCTATGACAGCAGGATATGAATTCAGAGTATCCTTTAGAAAGCAGACACTGAACTATATCACTCAACTCATTTACACTGAGTACTTTGTGACTCACTTATTGCATTTATTATAGATATTATGATAAATAAATTGCATTATTATAGCTAATAGATGCTGCAGTAAATGACATTCAAGCAATATAAAAACATCACTAAGATTACTTAATAACTAACAAAATGTTGAGGAAGATGGTATACCCAAGAGATCTAGTGCTCTCCCATTCATTTCAGTGAATATATACTGTCTATATATTTAGAGAAAGTACAGAGTTGCATTTCATTATGCAGTTTCATAGATGCAAACACAAGAAGAGAAATTTTGTCAGTATTTCCACTAACAGAACTATTTTATCCTTTGAAAGGCGATCTCATCTGGGTTTACATTTAGCTGCTGCTTTTACTGTTGTTTTCCCAAATGTGATGTAGTAATTGTATAAGGACATTGCACTGCTTTTATACAAACTTAACATCCAGACTTTCATTATATTTGAGTAATCAGTTCCATTAGGAAAATTGTATTTCCAAGGAATAAAGTCTGGTGCAAATTTGTATGAAATATAAATCATCAACAACTGTTTCTACAAGTGCATGCATTCTGCTGTAATCATTTAGAAAGATCAACAGTCTGAGATCTGGTTTATAAAATAATAGCCTGGAATAGAAAAGCTTGATTTTTATGAAGGCTTGTGTCCTCTGATTATATCTTCCTTTTGCTAAACCTTTGCCCTTTCTCCCTTGCTTTTGTGGTGTGTAATTTCTCCACAGTATTAGCAGGCAGGATTTAAGTCCCTGCCTGCCTAAGACATGTCTAATCTTTTCAGACCACATGTGGAGAATTTTTGTATTATGTGGGGTCCCAAAAAATGCTATTAAGGCAGTTTAATCATAAAGAATGTTAAAATGGACCACATACAAGATGAACTTTTTTTGTCACAATCTCCATAAGAAACACAATGTGTCCTCTCAGTGTAGGACTGAATACAGGGCAGGGTTCTGGGGGAAGGGCTGTCAGTGAGCTACTTCATTTCAGGTCTTATAAAAGACACTAATCTCTTAATTATGTCTGAGCCAAAATTTTATCCTCAAATGCAGCACCTCATAATAGTGTTGTCTTCAGAGTCATCTCAACATGAATCTTGGAAACAAAGCAATGACCTAAAAGAGTAGAAAAAAAATCAAAGAAATTGGTAGTCCTTTTGTTTTGACTTGTAAAATAAACTCTTATCATACTTGGTGATGGGTTCCATTTATTCTTGTCAATATTAAGTTAGTATTCCTAAAACTAGTACAAAATCAGTATATTTTTATTAGTAGTTTTATGCATAAAACATGCTAGCTTTTAGTATTCATGATTGTGGAATAGTTTAGAACATGAGACCAGCATAGTGGATCACACCTGTATTCACAGAACCTAGAGGCAGTTGCAAAAGGATCATGAGTTCCAAGACAGTCTGAAATGTTCTATTTTTTAAATTATATACATATAATGTATATTAATCCTTTGTCGGATGAATAAGTGGCAAAGATTATCTCATATCTCATGGGATTCCTCTAAACCCTGTTTGTTTCTTTAGCTCAACCTTGGTGTAGAAAGAAAGGGAAAAAGAGGAAGGGCAGAAAGGATAGAGGGAGGAGGGTTGTAAAGGAAGATAAAGCATGACCAACTGAAAAAAGAGCCAATCAAAATTAAATAGATCTCACTTTTAAATCACTTCTCTATGAATGCTTTTAAAGGTAGATTCTGTTCTGATTGCTACATAAGTGGGAGATGTTTTCCTCCCTAAACAATAAGAATGAATGTTTATTCTTTAAGACTGAAGCTCTTGCATTTTATTACTTTGATAAATTTACTGTGTCTATATTGGAGGATAACGTCTGGCAGACATAGTCATGGGCACAGTGATTCCTATTCCATGGAAACACATTCCACTTTAGCACAATCTTCCATGCTAGGGGGCAAAAAGTAGATATACTCAGTTAAGTAGGGACACAGTTTCTGATCACAGAATATTTTACAGGCAGGGTAATTGCCCTGGTTTGAAAGGGAAAGATATTCAGGTGATGACAATTACTACATATGGCTATAGGTGTTAAAATGAACGTTAAATTGTTGTCATTAGTTACTAGAGGTAAATGATCAAGGGTTTTATCATCTCACCATATGGAAGTTGGGCTGAGGAACTATGAGGTCACAGCCAATGCCAGAGACCATGCATGGTCTCCTTTTCTCCTTGTACAAAGCTGAAGTCCAAGTGGATAAAGGGCCTCCACATAAAACCAGATACACTGAAATTAATAGAAGAGAAGATGGGGAAGACCCTCGAATACCTAGGCATAGGGAAAAAGTTCTTGAACAGAACACCAATGGCTTATACTCTAAGATCAAGAAGTGACAAATGGGACTTCATAAAATTGCAAAGTTTCTGTAAGGCAAAGGACACTGTCAATAGGACAAAATGGAAACCAACAGATTGGGAAAAGATCTTTATTAATCCCATATCTGATAGAAGAATAATATCCAATATATACAAACAACTCAAGAAATTAGACTCTATGCAACCAAATAACCTTATTAAAAAATTGGGTACAGAGTTAAACAAAGAATTCTCAACTGAGGAAATGTGAATGGCCGAGAAGCACCTAAAGAAATGTTCAGCATCCTTAGTCATCAGGGAAATGCAAATAAAAACAACTCTGAGATTCCACGTCACCCTAGTCAGAATGGCTAAGATCAAAAACTCAGGTGATAGTAGATGCTGACAAGGATGTGGAGAAAAAGAAACACTCTTCCATTGTTGATGTGATTGCAATATGGTGCAACCACTCTGGAAAACAGTCTGGCAGTTCCTCAGAAAAATGGACATATCATTAACTGAGGACCCAGCTATACCACTCCTGGGCATATACCCAGAAGATACTCTAACATATAACAAGGGCATATGCTCAACTATGTTCATAGAAGCTTTATTTATAATAGCCAGAAGCTGGAAAGAACCCAGATGTCCTTCAACAGAGGAATGGATACAGAAAATGTGGTACATTTACACAATGGAATATTACTCAGCTATTAAAAACAATGAATTCGAGAAATTCTAAGGTAAATGGATGGAACTAGAAAATATCATACTGAGGGAGGTAACCCAATACAAAAGAACACACATGGTATTCACTCACTGATAATTGAATATTAGCCCAGAAGCTTGAAATACCCAAGATTCAACCCACAGACCACATAAAGCTCATGAAGAAAGAAGACCAAGTTGGGGTGCTTCGGTCCTTCTTAGAAGGAGTAACAAAATACTCAAGGGAACAAATATGGAGACAAAGTGTGGCACAGAAACTGAAGGAGGAATTGTCTGCAGACCATTCCACCTGGGTATCCATTCCATGTGCACTCACCAAAGATAGACACTGATGTGGATGTCAGGAAGTGTATGCTGACAGGAGCCTGACATGTCTCCTTAGTGGTCTGCAAGAGTCTGACATATTCAGAGGCAGATGCTCACAGCTAACCATTGAACTGATGATGGGGTTCCCAATGGAGGAGTTAGAGTGACAACTGAAGGAGTTGAAAGGGTTTGTGACCCCATGAGTGGCAACAATACCAACAAACCAGAGCCCCCAGGGTCTAAATCACCAGCCTAGGACCACTTAGTGTGGGACCCATGGCTCCAGCTATATGTCTTGTCAGGTATAGGTGGGAAAGGAGATCCTTGGTCCCATGATGGCTGGACTCAGTGTGAGGGGGAATTCAAGGGTGCGGAGGGGGAGTGGGGGGAGTCGTGGTGGTACATCCTCATAGAAGCAGGAGGAGGGGGGTTGGATGGGGGTTCCTGGGTCGGAGGGGGAAACAGGGTATGGGGAGAACATCTGGAATGTAAATAAAATATCCCATAAAAAATATGTAACCTGAGCTGAAACCATATGGAATGGAAACATAGTGGGAAAAATGTCTATTCACAATGGATCAGGAGCCAGCCAGGCTCTTTTATCTACCCTGTAACTGCATGAAGTTTGATTTTGTAAGTCTGCCCCATCATGTAGGAAATGAAGGTAATGCTCATCTTGTAGCTATGTCGTAAGGAATAAAAGAAACCTTTTCAAACTGGAATGCCTCAGTCCACCTTCACTTGGCCGTTGTGATGAGTTGAGACATGTATCCTGCTTCCACCAATTTCACAGCCCCCCAGTGTGGTTACTGTTGTAATTTTCCATTATTCCATCACTTAATTATAATTATTCATGTGATCATGTTAATATGAAATGTTCCCCTATTTCTATCTTTAGGATAGTTTAAGTCTTTTTTATTTCTCCTTTAAGATGTTCAGTAAAGAGTTCTAAGCATAACATTCTCTCCTGGCAAACTCATTATGGCTATGTCTTTCAGCCTGCATAAGCCCTTGCTGTACTCTCTAAGTTAGTTAGAATTCATTCAGTCATTCATCCATTTGTTCATTCATTCATTTAATCAATCACCAAATAATCATTTTGTATGGCTTGTGAGCTCCACTCTATTTTTTGGCACTGGTAATTGGCGGTTCATTAACAACAAAGTACTTACCCTTGTAAAGTCTGTACTGCAGTGATAGAGAGGGACAACGAGAAAATGGTGAAAACACGAGGAATGTCAAGCTTGCTGCTATAGATAACTAGAAAAAGATAGCCTCTCTGAGACAGGATGATTTAATTAAATGCCTTGTTGAATCTGGGATAGTCTTGGACAGAGCCAATAGTGTTTTCCAGCATCATGGGTTGGGGGAAAACTAAAGAAGTCTGGGCTGTACCACAGGAAGATGGAGCAAGGGTTTGTGAGGTGGCAGGTTCTGCTAGGAGATCCCTGGAATCAGGCTTTAACTCCCCTGTGAGAGCTTCTGAGCAGGAAGTTCTGGCTTGATGTAAGATTAAATGGAATCTTGGCGATGACTTAGGATTCCACAATAGTGGAATTGGAGAGCTGGTCAGACTGAAGGGTTTTGGTGGGATAGGAACAAGGCATGTTGCTGTACGTGGGACTGAAGAAAATATAGGAATTTGGATTCCTTACTTGGTTTTCAGAAAATAATTAATTGTTGAAATTTAAAAACTGAGGGGAAAGGCCAATTCATGAGGTGTCTTGAAAGCGAGAGTATCTGAGTAACAAAGAGAGTATCTGAATACTATTTACTAGTTAGACTTAACTGCTAAATATGTGCAGATATTGAGTATTCATTTCCACAATGAGCTCAAACAAATTGCTAAATAATTTGACTAGTAAAACAAATAAAAAGCCACCCACAACCAGGCTAAGGGCCAGTGAAATGCAATCTAGCTTCTAAATCGATGCAAAGATAGGCAGTAATTTGAAAACATGAAGGTTTTTTTGTTTGTTTTTTGTTTGTTTTTGTTTTGTTTTGTTTTGTTTTTTAATGTGGTAACTTGTTGAAATATCTGTCCCCGTGTGTGTCCCTTGTGGATATGTTGCAGTCACGTGCACATGCACAATGCTGTGAATGTGGGGAAGTCTCATTATCTCACAAACATCCCTGTCATTCCAGTAAGGTGTAATTTGATGTGCCTGATACCAGAAAGAATGGACTAAAAGCAGGTTTCAGATCTTCAGCCCAGTTTTTTAGTTGCCACGATTTTATACGGATCCAACCAAAAGTGTCAGGTCAATGCCAACAGGGGTATTAGCTGAGAGCTTGCCTGCTCTCTGATGTGTACTTTTCTTGTGTTCATTAAACTAGAGGCAAATTTAATGGGATGCCAATCACAATGATCTATAGGTTGAAACTTACTGTTCCATCGCTATATTCCAACAATATAGGCAGAAGCCTGGGTTAGAGCCCAGTGAATGTGACAGAATTAAAGAAACACTTGGCTACTGAATTTCAGGATCTCCTTTCTTTTAGCCCTTTCCAAGTGTCAGGCCCAGGTGATAGAAGAGAAACTCTGAATTCTTTGTGTCCAGATTCCAAAAAATTTACCCAGTACCAAGTATTCCATTAAATCCATAAAGGGCTTTGAAATTGTAGCTACCAAGCATTGAGCATCAGAAAGGACAAACTTTGCGTCTATAGAGCTTAAAGTTCGACAGAGATAGATCAATAACCTGGTGGGCCCTTGAGGCCTAGGCTTAGATTCTGGATTCAGAACCTTTTGTGTTAAGTGGCTGGCTAAAAATAATTGCAATTTTTTTTCCTGAAGCTAGGACATTTTAAGCAATGCCCTCTGGGTTCCCGGCTGAGATACCCTACCTATCTTAAGAAAAGACTTTCACATTCTGATACTTGCTTTTTTATTAGGGTGATCATATCAGTTACGCTAATTCTATCTGCAGAGATCTTCTTCCAAAGAAGGGCATGTTCTATGATTCCAAGACCACATGGATCTGGGCTGACCTTTTCAACACATTATGTCACCCTACCAAAATCGTTAGAAGGACTAAATGTAATTTGATCAAGGAGTAAGCACATCATGTTTCTTTTCAATAAATTAATAAGTTGGCTTTAATAATTTACAATAAGTTTTAGTTTTTATCTTGCAAGCAAAGCTTTTAAATGAATTAATTTTTGGTTTTTATATTTTTAAATATGTTCACTTTTCTGCTCTTAGGTAAAACAACAGAACAAAGAATGTTGGTATTGTGACATCTCTAGGGTCCTTAAGAATATATTTTATATATTCTTTCCATAAACTCTTGGAGACCTGTAGGTCCTAGGACTTCATGAATATCAAGGACTGAAAACTAAGCTGGTAATGAAACTAGGAAGTGAACATAGTCTGCTTGATACAGACCCTGCAATGCTGTCAGGTAGAACTGTACTGTCACAGAGTGCACAGTAGGACAATGCCTCTCGCAGATACCATATGCTGCTACATAAAATATCCAGTGACAGTTTTCAAGTTGTTCAATGGACTCACATAAATTCCATAACCAAAAAATTTGCAGACTATTGCTCTTGCTCTTGGTCACCATCTAGAACTTGGTGTAAAACACCAGACACTGAAGGCAGCAGCTAGATAAATCAGGAGACATGGGAAAATCAAGCTCGTATTCACTTGGAAGCTTCACGCCAAACTAATGTAGTTCATCCAACTACATAGTGGGGAAAATCATCAATAGCCTTTCCAGCTATGAGCTCTGGGGGTTACAATAATGACTGTAGGAATGCAGGAGGAGTCCAACTCTATCTGAGAAGCTAGTGGCAGTTAAAGGCTACTGCTCTGGAAGGAAGTCAGGACTTTTTGTTGTTTTGTTGTTGTTGTTGCTGTTGTTATTCTATAGCTATGTACCTACAGGTAGCCCTAAGAGAAATCAGTGGGTTTAAAAAAAAGAAAAGAAAAAAAAAAGAAAGAGAACAGATTCACTTTGATGGGAACATGATAAGGAGATTGGAGGAGGAATTGGAGAGGAAGAAATGAGATGGATATCCGCATGTATAAAATTTCAAATAAACATATAAAAATTTCCCAGATGTTGGTGCTCCCATCTGAGCCTCACATTTTCAAAAGTTATGATCCTACACAACAATCGCATGCTACTATCTTAACATCTATTGAGTTGGACCAAGGTAGTTTTCCTGTACTTGGAGAACAATCTTGGAGCCAGAATTCTGGATCAAACCTAGTCTTGGACTGCTTTGACACAGTTAAATATGACAAAACTAATGGAACCAGAGCTTGGGTTTGATAACAGTCATACCACAGAGCTGCGTGTACACAAACTAAGGTCAAATATGACAATTTTGGAGGAAAGAAAACTCAAAAGTAACTTCAATTTTAAAAATGCCTCTTTAATGACACAACATTACCAATAATTCACCATTGTGAAAAGTTTGTACAGAAATCCTATCTAAAATGTATCTGTAAAAGCCTGACATTATTGGGAGTAAAATAGCTTGGGTGAGGTATGCTAAATGTTATAGTAACATTGAACACATATTTGTTAATCTTAACCCAAAGATCTTCACTTAGCTAAGTTTCATTAGTATTTTGCAGTTAAAAAAAATTATTCTATTTTTTTTTCTAGGGGTTTAATCAACTTGTATTTTTAAAACATGCTTAGGATTACCAGAAATGCATTTTTTTTACTTCCAGCAGTTTGATGCATTATAAAATAAATTACTTTAATACAAATAACAAGATACTGCTTTTGAAATATTATTCGTGGTTTGGGAATTTAAACATAGGAGCTTAAACAGCTTATTAACCTAGAATATGAGTTGCTTTATGTCTCCATTATTGTTATAATATTTTTTATCTACCTCTTTGGAAATTTTTAATCATTTCCTCCATTCCCATTAGAAAGATTCTTAGTTGCTCTACTAGAGTTGACTATATCTTCATTGCTTATTCATAAAGATGGCCTCTAATCACAGTGAACATTGACAACTTGGATGTTGGCGTTCTTCAACTAAGGGTTGTTATAATTATAAAGGAGATATAATGAAGTATAAAGGTATAAAATATGCCATTAAACTTTTGTTATCAATAGTTGATCAATACATTCAATCTGAGTGAATGTGTAGTATTACAAATATTTTTAATCCTGTTTGATCTTTTCAACAAATTTGCTAGATTGTTTAGGCTACCTATGGGCACTTATGAACTACATGTTTCTTTTACATGGAAATGGCTTACATGTGTATCTTGTGGCTAACTCAGGATAAGGGGAAGTTTGAAATGTTGGCAATCTTATATTAAATTGAGTTTCAAAGTTGTTGAGATCTAAAGTTTGAATCTAACGCCCCCAGGCACACACATACCAAATAATCACTCATAAACTCATGCATCCTCAGAACTGCAATGACTTTAGTGCTTCTTTATTCAAGATGAAAATTAGTGTTCACTGAGTGCAAATTAGAGTCATGTCCTTCATTTGATGCCAGTCATTCTTTATACATCCCTGGGTATATATACCAAGTCAATGGCCTAGGGAAAGAGAAAGCTGTTTGGATGTAGCGCAGGAGGCTAGTGTAACTGTGTTAAGTCTTCAACTCTGATTTACTGCCCAAATCTGTCCTGCTGTTGCTATCTCTGAACAAGCCTGAATCCTCCAAGTGGTTAATAAACTTCTTATCTTTTGAATACTGAAAATAAAATAAACTTAATCCTCAGGGCGGTTCAGTCAACAGATCTAGAGCCTTTTAGATGCTTCCTGATGATATGGGACAGCCAGGTTTTCGGCCCTTTGTGATTATCAGCCTTTCTCTAGGAAGCATGTATGTGTATGGGCAGTAAAGGTGCTTCATGGAGATAAATGTCAGTGGAGTCACAGTGTGAATATTAATTTCAGGATCTTCAAGGTCAGATGTCTGTCCATATCCATTGTAACTGGGATGTTTATTGTGGCTGCTTCTAGGAATGGTCTTGAATCTCCCCTTCCCTTTCCAAGCATCAAGGAAGTGAAGAAGAGAAATATTTCAACATGCACAGCCAGTGCACAGATGGAAAAAGTATCATAGGACAGTCTCATTCATCACTTAAGGCAGTTATTTTGAATGCCTTAAAAGTGATCAAAGTTTAAGTTTACAGGATCTAACTTAGGCAGGGAATAAAGGAGAAAACAAGCAGAAATGCCCAGCTGATGTTCCTGAAAAGCAATGACATTATGTGGAAAAAAAGAAAGAAAAGAACAGAGGAGGTAAATAAACACTAAGTATGTTTTGTAGGTAGGTCCATTCATAAACATAGAATTAGAAATTAACTAAATAGGAACACAAGAAAATTAACAAGAAGGAAAGATGAAGAGGAGGTCTAGCCTAGGATTATAATCAGGGTAGAAGAGAAACACTCAGAGTGCATGATGTAGAAATGGGAACATAGTAAGGGACAGAAGCTCTGGTAGTTACTCAGACACCCTACACAGCTTTCACATGCACATGGGGTACAGAGGAACAGTTCTATGTATTGCAAGGTTTCTCATCTCAGAAAACAGCACTAAAGTTACCAGCTATGCAGGTCAATCCTTTAGGTGTTGTGGTTGAAATCTCCCTAGTCATCCTTCTTCTATCAATTGAAATTCTTAATGATACCGCTAAATCTCTGTCTCTTCATCACCATAAACATCATTCTGGGTAAGACTGAAGTTCTCTTTCTTTAAAATTCCAGAACATTTAATGACTGTGCTTCCAATAACCACATTTATCTCTTTAAATTTACTCCATATTGTAGATTGATCACAGAATGCCAAAACCCATCAATTCCTTTGTGAGTCTTAAAGATGGGAAAGAGATGGGCTTTTAGAGACTGCTTCACTCCTTGGTAGTTTAGGATTCCTTCCCACTTTAGACTCTCTTGCTCTTGACTCTTCATGGTTCTTCTTGCCTCCTTGGACTATTAGTCCTATTGAAAAAAATGTATTGTGTTCTCCACCAATTATCATAATTTCTGATACACTATAGAATTCATCTAACATTTAACAAGAATTTTATTTTTATTATAAACCATGAATAGGTTAATACATAGCTTTGTGTCAAGTTGGGACCTATATGAACTCCATCTTTTAAAATAAACTAATTCAAGTTCAAAGACTTTAAAAATCTAGACCTTGTGCATATAGTCTGAGTGAAGTTTATAGATTTGGACCTATGGTCCCTGATTCCTGAAGTTATACATATTTCTGCTAGCCTTTGTTATCAAATATTAATTTAATGGGACCTTCTGGCACTTGCTGTATTGGGACATCTGAGTTCTTGGGAACATATGTTAAGAGAATAAAATTCTAAATGTTTCCCTTAACTTATAGTCATTCCTCAAACAGACAGTTTATCCAAGGCAATTGCTTAGCATTTAAAGGCCAGAAAAAGATAAACAATAAATTGTATCCCCAAAGAGATGGTATATTCTAAGGTAGGATCTTTTTGTTGTTATGTAGAAAAATCTGTCCACTTAGCAGTCTGGAAAAGATTGCTGTTTCTTTCTAGTCTAAAAAGTGGCAGCGGGGTTCTTTTATGAAAGCAATCTATACATGTCTTTTATAGCTCTATTAAAACTACAAATATCAGATATCAATTCCACCTGCACTGACCGCAGTACAAACCTACTTCAAGAAAGGCTGCTGGGATTTTGTTACATTATCGCCATGGGAAACACTCTGGGTTGTGCATAAGCTGAAGACAACTGCTTCTCTGGTACTTATCTATTTATAGAGAACTAAGATTTTTTGTGTGCAGAAATATAATCCTGAAGTATATATGAGTCTCAAATCAGTGTGAAGCAAGAAAAGGCCAGGATATACTTCCTGTAGGTGATGCTTCTAAAGAAATGAAACAATAACCTGGCTTCTGTCTATTCTGTCTATAAAACCATGAAAGTCACTCTTTGTGGACACATACAAATGAATGGAAAGTCTCGATTATTATTTATATAAATATCTTTGCAATTTGATGAGGGTATCTCATGGCTAGGTGTGATGTATTAACGTAATCCTGATGAGGATTATTGCTATACCCTGGTATACTTTTCTTCAGTTTCCCATCACATGTCACATCTATTCACATTATTTTTTCTAACAGTCCTGAAATTAGGAAGAGAAGAGAAAGCTGGAAATGAGTGAGGTACTCTTTCTGGAGGCTGTGGCACTAGCTACAGGATTACTTTGGATGTTTTTTTTTCTGTGTGACTTTCTATAAACTTTATATGATAATGCAGTCCTGATAAAAGTTATGATCACAGTATGTGTGTGTGTCTTGTCCCCATAATTATTAAATAGCAGAAAGGATCTTACTTCAGGATTTAGGACTTGGGTATTTGGTTCCTGACACTTTCTTTCTCTTGCAATTATCCTAGATTCAATGTGCACTTGTCCCTATTTCTATTTGAAATGACTGAAGTTCTTCAATGCTTCTCAGAAAATTATTTTGAACATTCAATTTTTGTAAGCAAACTTTTGTCATAGTTGATAGTTTTCAAGGTAATATCCAAGTTTTGTTTGGAATGAATCCATGATCATCTTGCCTTGGCTATCTAAGGGCTATGATACTTGATTGAAACTGAACCTTTAGACAAACAATTTGAGAAGAACATGGGTATGTTTTGCGCTTTCTTTGAGTATCATTAGCAATACCACATTTTTCTCTTAATTTGGTAGAATAAATTATAGTCACTAATGATGTATTATCCAACAAAGTAGCAACTTAACTACAACCCTGCACATTGTGAAGAAGTGACTTGTGTCCTTCCTTTGTAATGAGGATTCTGCTATCATTTAGCTCCAATGAGCTTAGAACTTCTCATACTAGTTTTATCTGAAGTCATCATTATCTGAAACATTCCTCTAGAGATGTGGAGGCTACCCCTCTTACCAGCTTGTCCTGGAAAGGTAACCAGCATGCGATACCCACCAGATTTACTTTTATTAATGTTTTCTGATTCATCAAATTCTTCTCTCTTCCTTAAAACCTATGTTTTTCCAACAATGAAAATCTGAGATGTCTTTTCAATGGTAGTTTTCAGCCAAGGCTCTGCCTTCTCTCCTCTGTTAACTTATAATTAATTGTTAAATTGTTTTCTAGAATTACTATGTGTTTAGATGTTTACTCTTATCAAGTACTGTAAGAACCTACTACAAATCTTTAAGCATTTTGTACCTGCTTACTGTATTATGATATTTTTCTAGAAAATGTCAGCCTCAAAATATTTCACAGTCCTGAACAAAGCATAAAGGATGAAAATATATAGTACAATTAAACTTCAAAGCCAGCTGTTCCTTGAATGTAAACTTTCTAATTGCAATGAGAAATAAATAAGACCTAGCTTATCTGGAGAGGATAACCACCTTCATAGCCCTTGTTGGATATCAAATTTTTTTTTGGTAAATTGGAGATTATTTTCCTGGACTTCAATTTGAACAATATGTTCAGTTTTATGTTAGCATTTACTATGTTAGTTACTATGTTATTTTTTACTATGGAATGAAAGAAAGTTTCTTGAAAAGACCATGTTCATACTAAAGGTTCTACAGATTGATTGAACTTATATAATCAGGTTTACTGCAATCAGTATAATATAATCAGTCAGCATAATTAGGTTATATAACCTAAAGCTACCATTGACATATACGTATCGCATGAGTTTTTAAACTTAGTTTTGCTTCTCAGTTTTTAATCCTGTATTTACATTTTCTAGATCATAAAAGTAGTTACCATATAAATCCTCAATTTAAATGGATTACAATCTTAGAGGCTGGATAGGTGCCTTGGTGGTTAAGAGCACTCCCTGCTCTTCCAGGGGAACTGGGTCTAATTCCTTGAATCACAAGGCGACTTAAAATCATTTCTGATTCCACACTTAGCGGATCCAGCATTCTCTCTGGTTTCATTGGGATCTATGCACACACATTGTTAATAGACATGCAGGCAAAGCACTTATACAGAAAGTAAATAAGTAGTAGTTATTAAATAAAAATAATGTTTGATAATTCCAACACAGAGTCAGGAATACTGACCAGAATTGTCACTTCTTGGCAATGTTTTAAACGTTGAAATTCAATATAATTTATATGCTTGTTGCAGAAATGTTAATAGTTTGTTGTCATTGTGAAACTTTTGCGGTATCTTACTAGTAGTATATTATCATGTTGTCATACCCTTTAATCAATGTAATTATTAGGCTACTTAACCTTAGTCTGACTCATTAGGGCTGTTCATATTAAACTATAAACTAATATATATAAAATCACACCTGAATATTCATAAGTAATATGTAGTAATATGTAGGTTCTATGCTAGACATGTCATATATTATGTGAATTCTTATGTAGTTGTATCTGTACACTGTTTGTGTGGCTAAATATACAATGATATTATTTAGTGTAGCATGCATTAGCAGAAAAGAATCTTTTAAAACTAAAAGCAAAATGAAGATAATAATTGTTTTCTCCAGGTGAAAACTTTAACACTCCTATGGTTTTTTACTAGAAACCTACCCTCCCTTTTTTTGTTCCTCCTTGCCAAATTACCATCATATCACCTAAATATGCAGAGTTCAGTCAAGATTCATTATGATGATAATTACATTGCTACTAGACTTTCTGATGTTGCATTCTCCTATGCACGGAATAGAAACAGATTTCATAGAAATATTACTAAAGCTGTTAACTACAGGCTTAAAAAATCAAGAGGCAATCAAAGCATGCACTTTATTATCAATAATTGTGAATAGTTTCAGGAATGAGTTGCATGTGAAATGTTCTTTCGCAAATCACTGGCAGTAGAAATTTCTGCTAAAAGGAAGAGAACTTTGCGTGTAAAATCATTCAGATCACTACAGAAGATTTCTTAGATTGCTTGTTATCATCCTTAAAATTCACCCACAAATCAATTTTAAATTATTAAGAAGTTAAAGAGAGTCATCTTCAGATTTCTGTCCTGACTTGAGGGGATATGACTTATGGATCATTATTTGAATGATAACACATACAATGCCTTTTTAATTTTTTTTCAGAATGAGGCATTTCTTTTGGTTCTTCAAGAGTAATAGCTGTTAAATTGACAATTTAGGAACATTAGAACTCATTGTACGTTACAGTCATTTAAAAAAAAACTTTAAATATTCAGATGTTCAACTACATATTCGCTGACACTAACATTTGTCTTCATTTCAGATTTCCAGCTGAGAACCATCAGTATAATGGCTGAAAGACATTAGCTCAGCCAGTGTTCTCCAGGCTGTGGCATGCCTTTATCTTCCGTAACCATTTCCTTGAAACCTTTAGATTCATATTCCTGTTTGGGACATATTTTTGAAAGTCCCAAGATTTTAGATTACACAGGCTGAATAAAAAAAAAATAAGTTAGGCTTTTGGAATTTAGGAATCCATATTGTAGCCAGATACATGACAAAGAAAAGGAAAGGATACAAATGATAACTGTACATATGTTATGTGACTTCTTGCTCAAGAGTATAACATTTAAAACTCTATTGTGTATGACCAGATGAACTGAATGCTTTTAAAATGCTCGTACTTTGTAGTAGGATCTGAAGATTTTTTTGAATTTCCTCAGTTTCTGTTGTTATGTCTCCCTTTTCAGTTCTGATTTTATTAATTTGGATACTGTCTCTCTGCCCTCTGGTTAATCTGGCTAAGGGTTTATCTATCTTGTTGATTTTCTCAAAGAACCAGCTCCTGGTTTTGTTGATATTTTGTATTGTTATTTCTGTTTCTATTTGGTTGAGTTCAGCCTTGAGTTTGATTATTTCCTTTTGAAGTCTATTCCTCTTGAGTGTATTTGCTTCTTTTTGTTCTGGAGCTTTTAGTTGTGTTGTCAAGTTGTTAGTGTATGCTCTCTCTAGTTTCTTTTTGTAGACACTTAGAGCTATGAGCTTTCCTCTTAGTACTGCCTTCATGGAGTCCCACAAGTTTTGGTATGATGTGTCATCATTTTCATTAAATTCTAAAAAGTCTTTAATTTCTTTCTTTATTTCTTTCTTGATCAAGTCATCATTGAGTAGAGAGTTGTTCAGTTTCCATGTGCATGTGGGTTTTCCATTGGTTTTGTCATTATAAAAGACCAGCCTTAGTTCATAGTGATCTGATAGGATGCAAGGGATTATTTCAATCTTTTTGTATCTGTAGAGGCCTGTTTTGTGACCAAATTATATGGTCTATTTTGGAGAAGGTACCATGAGGTGCTGAGAAAAAGGTATATTCTTTTGTTTTAGGATGAAATGTTCTATAGATATCTGTTAAATCCATTTGGTTCATAACTTCTGTTAATTTCAATGTGTCACTCCAAGTTCTAGGAGCTTGAGTGTGCTCTTCTAATGTCTATGGGCAGCAAATACACAAGTGCTGCACAAACATACATGAAAGCAAACACTGAGAATATAAATAATAATGATGGTGATTAATATATAAAGGTTGAGGATGTCTCTGACGTGAATTGACTTTCATTTCCCATCTTAAAATAATTAATAATACTACTACTAATAATAATAATTAATAATTAATAGTAATTGAGATTGTAAGCGAGTAAATCACTGATTTATTTTTAGAACAAAAGCAGCCTAATATATTTTAACACATTAGTCATTGTGATTCATAGACTCACGAACCCAGATGACAGAAACTATGCACACATACCTTCAAACATTCATTTACTTTTTTGATAAAATGAAGCCCCCATCAAAAAGCTCATAAATTACGTAATAACAGATGCAAATAATAGCTGAATTAGGGAAGAATACCATATTTCCTGATGGTCATCCTACCATCTATAACATTTTATTGTAGTTGATTAAGACATGGCTCCCTCTCTCTCCTTTTTTATCTCTACTTCATCTCCTTCATCTCTCTCCCTTTCTCACCCTCTACTTGCTTCTCCCTCCCATCCTGTCCTCAGTATGATTGTATTGCATGTGATTGATTTTGATTAAATATTTGACTAATATGTCACTCAAAGGTTAATATACATCAAGGTCTTAGCATGAAATGCTTTTTATCCTATAATACATATGACTGTATATAATCACAAATTTCTGTTCCCAGTGAAAACAGTGACATCTAATATATTTCATTTACTGCATTGTAACTATTTAACTTGTCCTTAGACACAGGTATTACATAGAATTTCTACCATAATACAATATTAAATTTTTAAAATGTAGTTGGTTAGATTGACATTGATTGATGTGTTTCTTGCATAGATTATTCCTCTGTCCTAAAGTCATTTCATTTTTGAAGAAATAGGTAGCTTGAACTGAGATGGACAGAAATTAGATGCAGCTTTTCACAAATTATTGTCTAAGGGGATCAGTATTAAACGCACCTTGGAAATGATGAACAGTTAAACCCACTAAGGTTCTTGACTGACATACTAAAATGTAATGATACGGAAGGCTGGAACTGTTAACTGTATTGATTTCACATCTAACACTGGCTTTTGAAGATTTGTGAGTATTCCTTTTAATTTTTCTCTTCTTTGTAGCTCATATGCACATATCATATATGTGATACCACATAAACTATATTTCAACATATTTTCTAGGAAAGTACCTGATGCAAGCATAATTGTTTTGCATGCATTCTCATGTGTGTATAAATATACACCCATAGCTCATAAGCAAGAACAAATTATTCATATAAATAAATAGGGCTAAAATATAAAACAGAATACTATAAACTCTTACAATGGAATTTGTGGCACTACTCTGAAGAATAAACACTTAAAGCTCATCTGAATCTCTAGTGATACCAGAAAGGGGCTACTTTAATCTCTTTCTGAGTATGGAATTTTGATGAGAACTATGCTTAATTGGTTTTAATTTTTCTATGTAAGTATATTCAGTTATTTAAATGATGTTTTAATATGTGAGAATATCTATCATGTTTTTCCCATGTTATAAAACTTTAAATTATATTTTAAGGTCTAGTAAGATATAAGACTTAGCATTAAGACTTTACCCTAGCAAAGAAAATGTTCTCCATTGTCAGGCAGCCAGTGAAACACTTGAAACAAACATTCTGAATGGTCCTTGGCACTTCTGGTGTCTGTTATGTCTGCTTGGAATTCTCCTAAAAGTCCATGCCCATGTCTTCTCTGAATAATGTCCAATGGCCATTAGCAATGTAGACAAACACAACTGATGAATAAGTGATGAGTATTGGCTCTATCCATGGCAACTAGGTCCAAGTTAGGGTAGTAACAGCCTGATGTTCTGTAATCAACAGCATTTAATAAGCATAAATATCAATTACAAAGCACACGGGCTCACATAGATACATACATATTCTACTCTTATGCTTATCATGGTTCTGAAAGACATCAGTGATAACTTGTGTTAAATAATCACCTATATTGTCTAACCAATAAGGATTACATGACATAATATGCTCTAGGTTACTCAGTAAGGACAGGGTTGATATTTTCACCAGTAATTTTATCCATGTGAAACAACATTCTGAAACAATTCCTGTGTAGCAAGTTTTGTGTATAACCTGTTGATAATTGCTTCCATTGTAAAAGGATCTAGACAGTGCTTTGAGATCAGCTGGAAGGGACACATCATTTCATTCTCAGGGCTTACAAGCCCAAGCTACATATACCCCTGCAGTGTATTTCTTTACAATGCCTGCTAGCAATGGCTATGAATTTGAAATATCATATTCTCTGATTCCCAAGCCTCAAGATTGTTTGGCTCCTTACAAAGTTGATGATTGTTTTCCATGGGTGATATGTGGATACACACATATCTCTTTCTTGTACGGCCACTGATCTGATGGAAAGACTTCCCAGTGGCACTGTCAGATTCTCATGTGCTTCATTCAGGACAAAAGAGTGATCCATACATTCTTGTGCCACAGTTATAATCCCAGGATGTGTGTAGCGCCTGTTCTTAACACTTTTTGTTTCTCTGTAAAGTTGCCACCTAGTACCTAAGGAATCAGGTGAAAGCAAGTTTATTAAAAAACAAAAAATAAAAAAATAAAAGAACAAAACAAAAATAGAACAACTCACTAAACCATAGAATGCATTCGGATTATATCTTACCAGTCCAATGTGAGACAACTGAGGATAAACTAACTAAAATCAGTTCCTCTTCTATTCCAGTTCATACATGTCAATCTCTCAGGTTCCTAGATTTATTTTGCCCTGGGAAACCAAGAGGGAGAGCCTTAAAATCTGCCTCAAAATTTTAACTATTACAATTTTAGCACATGTCTTAACCGAATCACTAGTTAGCTATAGTGTTTGGCTCTTGCCTTCTACTTTATTCATTTGAGGAACAGCAGATTGTAACTCAGAAAGGAACACTCTCAAAATAGTTTTATTTATTCCAAATATTAAGTGCAAAATCATATTGAAATATTGACTTTTACTTACAGAGAAATCTGAAAATTTGTGACTCTTCAAACACAGCTGAGCAGAAGGGTTTTGATTATAGGTAATGGTTCTGTGCTATCTAATTTCATTAGTAAGCAAATTACTTATCTTTGATTAAGTAATGGTTATGAGAGAAAATGCAAAAGTTAAACTGAAAATAAAATCCTTTATAAAAAGTTACAGGAAACAGAATCTGCTACATGATAAATAGCTGACCTAAAGACAATGAGATGAATTATGTATAGGTATGTTGTTTATTTGTCTAAAGAAAATCATAATATTAAAATTATAACTACTGTAATTTCTTTTTCTTTCAGCGGCTATTAGAAATATACATGCAAACGCCTACTAGCAGAATGAAAAGATTACATTGTTCCTTTCTTTCTTTTCTTTTTTAGAATTGGATATTTTCTTTATTTACATTTCAAATGTAATCCTCTTTCCCAGTTCTTCCCACTCCCCCCCAAGAAATGCTCTTTCTCATCCCGCTTCCCCCTGCTTCTCTGAGGGTTTTCCCCCACCCACCCACCTACTCTTGCCTCCCCGCCCTGGCATTCTTCTACACTGGAGCATCTTGCCTTCACAGGACCAAGGGCCTCTCCTCCAATTGATGCTTGACAATGTCATCCTCTGCTACATATGTGGCTGGAGCCCTGGGACCCTTCATGTGTACTCTTTGGTTGGTAGTTTACTCCCTGCGAACTCTAGGGTCTGGTTGGTTGATATTTTTGTTCTTCTTATGGGTTGTAAACCCCTTCAGCTCCTTCAGTCCTTTCTCTAACTCCTCCTTTGGGGGCCCTGTGTTCAGTTCAATGGTTGGCTGTGAGCATCCACCTCTTTTTGTCAGATTCTGGCAAAGCCTCTCAGAAGACAGCTATATCAGGCTCCTATCAGCATGCACTTCTTGGGAACAACAAGAGTGTCTGGGTTTGGTGACTGTATATGGGATACATCCCCAGGTGGGGCAGTCTCTGGATGACTTTTCCTTCAGTTTCTGCTCCACACTTTCTCTCCTTATTTCCTCCTGTGAGTATTTTTTCCACCTTCTAAGAAAAACTGAAGCAACCACACTTTGGTCTTCCTTCTTCTTGAGTGTCATATGGTCTGTGAATACTTGGGTATTATGAGTTTTGGGGCTAATATTGACGTATCAGTGAGTGCATACCTTGTGTGTTCTTTTGTGATTGTGTTACCTCACTCAGGATAATACATTCTAGTTCTATCCATTTGCCTAACAATTTCATGAAGTCATTGTTTTTAATAGCTGAGTAGTTCTCCATTGTGTAAGTGTACCATATCTTCTGTATCCATTCTACTATTGAAGGACATCTGGGTTCTTTCAAGCTTCTGACTATTATTAATAAGGCTGTTATGAAAATAGTGGAGTATCTCTCCTTGTTATACATCAGAGCTTCTTTTGAGTATATACCTTGGAATGGTATAGCTGAGTCCTCAGGTAATACTATGTCCAATTTTCTGAGG
Organism: Grammomys surdaster; assembly: GCF_004785775.1. Classification (NCBI taxonomy): domain Eukaryota; kingdom Metazoa; phylum Chordata; class Mammalia; order Rodentia; family Muridae; genus Grammomys; species Grammomys surdaster. The sequence goes on from NW_021619966.1 coordinate 792,014, forward strand.
AACTGCCAGACTGATTTCCAAAGTAGTTGTACCAGTTTGCAATCCCACCAACAATGGAGGAGTCAGGATCAGATAAACCATATAAACAGTCCCATAAACCCTAAAGAATTAGCAGCAAAAATTAAAATCTCCCAACAAAATAAAGTCCAGGACCAGATGGTTTTAGTGCAGAATTCTATTAGACTTTCAAAGAACACCTAATATCAATACTGTTCAAACTATTCCACAAAATAGAAACAGAAGAAGCACTACCCAATTTGTTCTATGAAGCCACAATTATGCTTATACCTAAACCACACAAAGACCCAACAGAAAAAGAGAACTTCAGACAAATTTCCCTTATGAACATCAATGCAAAAATACTCAATAAAATTCTCACAAACTGAGTCCAAGTACACATCAAGATAATCATCCATCATGATCAAGTTGGCTTCATCTCAGGGATGCAGGGATAGTTCAATATACCGAAATTCATCAATAAAAACATTTCTAGATTAAAAGTTTAAATTGAGAATTATATGTCTTTCTGTCATCTTAATCACTTATACTCTGGCCAGTCTTAGATATAAAATAAAATGAGTGATTCAATTTATATAATCCTTCCCTTGAAGCAAAGTTGTTTATCAAAGTTTCATTATTGTACTTTTATATTAAATATTAACATTGTTATTTCATGTTACCTTAGAAAGAGTACAGATTCCTTTTTTTTGTTCTTTAACTATACTGAGTAAATATTTGTTTTGAGAAAGCAAGTATCTTATTTGCATCAATATTTTTTTACATACAGTGCAAGTTCCAGGGCCAGTAGAAAACCTGCACGCTGTATCTACCTCACCTACCTCAATTCTTATTACATGGGAACCCCCTGCCTATGCAAATGGTCCAGTCCAAGGTTACAGATTGTTCTGCACTGAGGTGTCTACAGGAAAAGAACAGGTGGGTAAGAAATGAGCCTCATGCCAACTCCAGGATGACCCTAGAGCCAAAGACATAGGGTGCTTGCCAGATCCTGATACTGTTCATCATTTAGCAATACTGTTGAATAGCTGATTGTTTTCAAATACTTGTTCCTGGAAATTCTAAACCATTTCATTGTATTGTGCTGATGATGTAAAGAACAACGGGATGAAGTTCAGTGAGAGAATGCTGGTTCAAGTTTTGGGTGTAGTCACTCAGATCAAGGATAGATAACCATATCCTGTGCCCAGAGATATTTCTTATAACTGCTCAGCCTGAGAATGATCTGCTTGTGTTTAGTGGCATTATTCAAGCTGCTGTTTCCACTCTCAGATAAATATGGATGATTTGTGATATTCTGTCTTCTCTTTACTCTCATGCTGTGACCATCTATTTCCTGGAATTATTCTTAGAAGCATATACTCCCCAAACACATTGGAGTTTTATATTTTTACCATTGATTTAATAGAAATCTGAAGAAAAAAAAAAGAAATCTGAAGAAAGGCAAATGAGATTTTCAAGAAGAGTAGCAGTAAATGAGTCTTTGAATAAATAAATAAAACTCCCAAATTATTACTTTTAAAATGAAAAGATAAATACCGATATTTATATATTAGGATATATATATATATATATATATATATATATATATATAGAGAGAGAGAGAGAGAGAGAGAGAGAGAGATTAGAAATAGAGTACATTTTACCAAGCTTAGAATGGTTTTTGTACTTCCATATGCAACGTTTGATCAGGAATTATCTTTTGAAATAAATATGACAGAAATTTAAGTAGAACTATTACAGGTCTACTTCTTAGTTATTTTTTCAGACAGTATTACATGAATTGTTCTTATGTAATTAGCAATTCTGCTTTTTACTTAGGTGTTCCCATTTCATTTTTAACTCTTCCTTTTAAGCTGTTTCCTAGGCAGTTTTATACAAACCTTTCTGTAGGTCACTTCAGTAAACTCAAGAGCTATATTGTCCAATGTTGATAATGATGATCTGGGAATAAAAATGTAAAACTAAATGACAGCTCCTTTAGCAAGCACTGGATCTGATTTTCTCCGTGACCTTCACCTTTACTACTTTCCCTCTGCAGTTGTGAGCTAGAAAGGAATAGTTTCAATCTACACCACAGCATTTAAGGACATAAAACTAGCAGCAAATTGTCTGAGAGTTTCAGCACCTGTGAATATATTTCTTCAAGCAAATGACAATCTGTGATTTCTTGACAAATTATTTAATATGGGGCATTCTTATTATTCAGGGTTTTGATGTGGGTAGAATAATCCATACTACCCAGTGCTCTGGGTGGTTTAAACAAATTGAAACTTAATGACTCTAAAAATCGCATGATGATATTTTAACATGGAGTCTGCAGAGTAGTTTGGACTTTAGTGGGGGAGTGTCTGACTCAAAGATGGTTTTACAGCAATTCATTAAAGGGCTACACTGAGCTTCTATGAATGAGTGTCTAATGTTCAATTCACCGATTGCATAGAATAGCTGCCATTTCTGCTTTAATGTGCTTCCTTAATAATGATTCTGGCATTTTATGTCTCCAGAATATAGAGGTTGATGGACTATCTTATAAACTGGAAGGCCTGAAAAAATTTACGGAATATACTCTTCGATTCCTAGCTTATAATCGTTATGGGCCAGGAGTATCTACTGAAGATATAACAGTTGTTACACTTTCAGATGGTAAGTGATGAACAGTGAAATTTTACTCACATGTCTGTTGAGAATTGAAAAACATGTTGCATATATGTTATTGATTCTGTTGTAGGGGTTTTTTGAACTAATATTTTTGCAATCATAAATAAAAACATAGACAACTTATTCACAGTACTGTACTCAAATTTAAATTTATAATTCAGTTGCATATACTTTGTCAGGATGGATTAAAGGATAATCCCCAAACTATGGCTACTGTGTAAGAGTTCAAATTACTCTTGTGCATGTATTTGTTCATTTCTATACCTGTTACAAAGTAAACACATTTATTGCCATTTGGAATAACATAGGTGGTATTTTTCTTTCATTCTCATTTTTAAATGGCACAGATGATTAAAATTATAAATGATGGACTATACAACTTCATTAGTAAATATACCCAAAGAATTTTTGTTGAGTAAACATGAACTTGCAATATTAGAAGTGGACTTGAAAATGCATATCTTCATTTTCTCTTGCCTAACAAATGAAGACTAGACATATTTTTCAAATGAAATAAAGGGAGGAAGAAATCATAAAGAAGATAATGGATTTAACTGAATAATGTCAGGGGAAGCTGGTTACCAAAGGAATGAATGATAATGAAAGCCTGAGACATTTAATAAATGTTACAGGCAAGTATATGGTTTGGAATGGGACTATAGAGATTCAGGCAGGTGCACTGCAGAGATGTCCACATGAATACTAAAAAGACCAAAAACCAGCTTGAGGTAGCATGGCTTCCCTGTTAGTATGTTTAGTTTTATAAATTATTGATATTTTGATTAAAACCGCCTTCAATTTCTGATTCTTGACCTAACAGTCTTTAATCTGAGAAAGAATTGACGTGGATACCTCACAGAATTTCAATGGCAGGAAGAAAGACATGCATGTTTTTAAGGATTTTCCAAAGAGAACACAGGCTAATGCTCATTTGCAATTTCACTTAAAAGGGTATTTTAATGTTAGGCCACTTCAGCATTAATTTTAATGTAATTCTTCTACCCAACTGTCTGATTCTGTTATTCAAGACAGAACAGAATATGCACTGGCTGAATAAATTACTTTATAGCTTATAATTATAAAAATAAAAGAAAAACAAATGAAAATGAGTATTTTACATAATTTATGTAGATTTCATTCACACTCTGAACTGTAATACTGTGGTCTTATTCTCCACTTTGATTTTAAATGTCATAAGTGAGAAAGATAGATTGTTACTCATTAGTCCAAGAGTTATCTTCTGGAAAAGCTGCAGTGCCTAGGAAATAGTCTGTCATTGATAAAGAAACTCTATGACTATCACTCCAAGTAAATGTAGTTGTTAGAAAATTACTAAATTTTCTTTATTAGGTGCATTTGATAAGAGAAATAAAGGATTGTGGGGTACTCTTGTGTGGCACCATGACCTCATCTGTAACTACCTTTATAGTTAATTCAGAGTTTTAACTTCCAATAAAACTTGTGCTATTGGCTTCCACCTTGGCAGTACCAAGTTCCCTTCTGTCTACTTCATCTCATGCTTTCCCTTTCATGCTGAGGTCATTTAGATGAACTGGGTTACATTAATGGATCTCCCATTTTCATTTCTCTGTTACACCGAAGTGGTCTCCATTGATATTGTGTGTCATAAATAAAAATTAAATAGGCTATCTATGTACACACTAAAAGAATACATGACACACATATCAGTGTTTAATATATGTGTATCAGTACGCATTTTTGTTTTTGATTCTGTTAAACTTGTAGGATAACCTTCTGTCTACTTATGTTTTTCTACCAACTTGTGAAATTTCTAGCATTAATTAGACAGTTTCATCCAAATCTTTATAAAGTATTCATATAAAAGTGAACTGTCTTATTTTCTGTTTTGAATACTACTAATTTAACATGAAACTATATATAATTGCATCTGTGTTTTAAATAGGATAATCATTGAAGGAAACTGTACCACAGAATTTATACTGGTACAGAGAAAAAAATGTATATGATGAAATTAAATATTAGAAATTTATTGTATGAATTCAATATTCTAATGATTTTCTAGGTCTGCTAAATCACTTGTAAATACCTTTATCCTGATTACCTGCCATTTATAATTTAGCTATACTATAATATTTTTTCTGGATTGAGGCATACTTTTTCATGTGATATTCTTTTCCTAATACACCATTGCTTAGCAAATACCTATGTCTCTGACACATTTAAATTATTTAATTTTAGGTACTATGAAGCTATATATGATTTCCATAAATATTGACTTGACATAGTTGCATTACGTGATCTAAATAAATTATTAATTTTCTGCAGATTAAGATCCAAGAGCAGAAAAAAAATTCATTGGAAATTATGCATCAGTCTATGATCATTACTGTTATAACTAATGTTTATGGCTTCTAGCATAAGTCATCATTCACTTCTTCCATGATTTCTATAATGCTTTCTTTTTGACAAAATTCAAAACTAAGTTAAAAACAGAGCATCAGAAACAGGGCTGTGTGTGTATGCCTATAATTCCACAACTTGGGAGGTGGGCACTTGAAGATAGCAAGTTTTGTGTCATTCTAGATACTCAGGGAGGGCCTCAAATGACAAACACCAAAAACTAATACGACCAAGCAACTAACAAAAAAATGCACTGTTTTGTAATAAATGCCTCAGATTAGTATGTTTTAAAAAGGGATATATTAAACATCATTTGTTAACTTAGTCAATGAATATATGAACATGGCAGCATGTATTTCTCAGAAATAAATTCAAATGCCTCATTTACTGAGATGCCTTAGGAAGATGAAATGTGATCTACCCTTATCTTAACTTGTATAAAGCAGTAGGCTTTATCATACTGAGAAAATCTTGACATCTTCTCATCAGCATAATGATGTACTGTCATTGATGTCTTTACATTTTGAAGATAAACATTTCCTCCCTCTATATAACTATGAAAGATGAAAATAGGCATGGAAGAGTTTGTTGTATTCACTTCCATTCCTCATCTAACCCTATCTATTATTGATTGGTACCTACAATACTGAAGAAGAACTCTCTACTTTCCCTGCAACAAGAACAACCAATATGCTGTCTATGGAATGTAAGGAAGTTTTTTTTTTTTTGCAGAAAATTAACAAACTAAATCAACAACACGAAAGTAAAGACATTTGAGAGTTGCATTCTATCAACTGTCAACATTTAATCAAAATAATTTTGATGATTCTAACATTGTCATTGTCATGCATTATTGATCTCTTCAGTTTGGTTTTTGTGTATTAGAAATTCGAAGCTAACAACAAGTAAAAAGAAGAGTAGCATTTGAATGTATCACAACATTTCCAGACACAGACCTCTGACCAAATAAAAAAATCTAGCAGACTTTGCTCTTCCTCCAAAATTCAACCATTAGCAGTTGTTACAGATTCAAATCACAACTGAGATGATTACCAAAGTTTGCTTTAAAGAGAAACTATATCTTCAGACGTTTGTGAAATTCTGTGAGGTAAAGAAAGGGTATACCCTAAGTCTCACAAGGTAAAAATTGAGTCTGCACTTGAGCCACAAATAAGTTATGCTCCAACAGTGACTGTTAACTTTAGAAGTCAACAATATTATCATTGAAAGAAGTTAAGACACACATAAGCCACCCAACAGAAATCCTAGGTGTACAGGCCTAACCAAGCATACTTCACTTTCCCACTCTCTGAAACCAGTCAAGTTCAGACACCATTTTGTTAAAGTTAAAAAAAAAAGTCAAATTAAAATGATTAGTAGTGATTTCATGGTTACATTGTTTCCATGATGACAATTAATCAGTCACTTTAATAAGGTTTCTAGTATTCTGAAAAAAAAATTGGCATACTTCACATAGAATTCATGTTGGAGTTGAGATGAAATTGAAAAATTGTGTTTACAGATTAGTGAATGTAGTTTTAAATGTTTGTATGTGTCTTCAGAGACAGACAAACTTTAACAAGGACCAGAAAACCTTTGAATGAAAGAATTACATTTAAGGTGTTTTTGCTGAAATATCTATTTAAAAACAGAAACACTTTTTAAAAATTAATAAGAGACCACAGTTTGGGAAGTGAGTTGGCAGTATAAAAACAGGCAGAGCAGGTGATGGCAGGCCTGACTCTCTCTGCTGGGGTGGGGCAGATCCCAGCTGGGTGAATGTTAAGTTGTTACCAGAAAGTAAAAGGAAGATGAATAATCTATAGAAAGTATCAGAGAAAGGTCAAACAGTAGGAAACTCCTACTTCCCCAGACATGATTTACTATGTGACCATAGAAGTAGAACATTTCTAAGCTTCTGTCTAAGTGACAGCTCAGAGATGAGAGTGAGTCTGAGATGTTGACAGAAATCAGTAGCAAAGAAAGATCACTGCAGGTCATAGATCATGGTTTGTGATGGTCAGATGAAATGATTTATTATATTTGGGAAGTTTCATTTCTTATGATCTTTAAACTTGTTTGGTAGGTGCTTTATAGTCATTTTTACCCAGGTACCACTTCAACGTGGATGTTACAAAAATATTTAAATTAAAAATTTGGAAAAATAAAAAATAAGTTAACTACTTCACAACTAATTTCCTCATAACATAAATTACCAGCTCATAACATTTCTGATAATTAATCTACTATCTCAACCCATGCTTCTTGGATTTACCCAAAGGCTCAACAGTATTAATGATATAGCATTAAGATTTAGAAAACATGTGAACACTATATTCCATACTTCAGTAAAAGTCATAATATTAACTAAAACAGCTGAGGTGTTCCCTAACTTATGGAATATTAGTAAAGCATGATTAGTGATTTAATTAACACCTGACACTGAAAATTTATCACAGAATATATTGGCTGAAATCTTTATCAAAATCTAATAGGTTCAAATCAAAGCAAATAAATTATTTCAATTTTCATCATGTTCATAAAATTCCAGGACCCAATTCTTAAGTAGGTCTTCATTTCTCTTCTAATCACTAATTCAATGAATATTAATTGATTGTCAGTTTGAAGAATACAGAAATTAGTCAGGAATATAACATGCCCTGATGATAAATAATTTTTATTCAAAAATCAGTATAGGATATACCTAAATTCAAGTTGAAATAATAGTATAAAAATGCCAAAACCAACCAAACAAACGAAGCCAAACTAACAACAGACGCCATCCAATCTGCATGAGAAGGAAACAGAATGGCAAGGGAGTCCTTAAAATGCATGTGTAGCCCAGTCCTATCACACTTACATATGTGTCACACATAAAAATAAGAACAATTCATTTAATAAAAAGGACACTAAGAGGTCATTGAATACTGTTCCTGGTGCTAAGGTGGGTGAGGAGCTTTATTTATTTGCAATAAATAAATTAATTTTCAACTTTATGATCTAGAATATTTCCGGATACATAACAGCTACCTGGTCAATGGTTGTCTTCAAATTGCTCACATGACTGGAGACATACTCTTTGAATTTAGTAAATATTCATTGCAACTACCAAAAGGGAGCTGCATATGTCTCTTTTGACATAAATGTCTAAAATGTTTTAAATGTAGAAAAAATAATAGGAAATAGATAGAAAATCCCCAAAGAAAAATAAACAGGTCTTTTGTTAATAGAATCTATGGGCTGAACACTACTGGGGAACCTGCTTGCTTCTATGTCATACAAGTTTAATTATAAACAGCTAAACACACAAAACAATCATTTCCTTTCGTTCACTCTGTAGGAGATAATAGTGATTGCGTTATAGGAATTGAGCAACTCAGGTGTCTATTACTATGATATATCCCACCATAAAATGATGCAGATCCTTAAAAAAAATCACTATGATAATCCTTGGAAGCCACTCTAGAAAATCTCCCCTCTGTTTTCATAGGTTCTACTAGGATTGTTATCACAAAGCTGGAGGTAGATGGCATTATTTGCTATCATATCTGGTGCTCTTTTATAAAAAAGTTTGGGTACTCAATAGATGGATAACTGACTGACCTACCCCATGAGACAAAAATTAAACAACTGTTTATTTCTCTTCTAAGAGTATCGAAAAGGGACAACTGCTTTCATTAACTTACTGAATTCTCATTATGAAATTTGAAAAAGATGCACTTTCTCTTTGCATCAATGGGCTGGAATTTCTTTGGTAAGACTTTGTTGTAACTGTCACACCTTATTTAATTCCTTTCAGTGCCAAGTGCTCCACCTCAGAACATCTCACTGGAAGTGGTTAATTCAAGGGTAAGTTAGTCATGCATATTGCTTTATTACCTATTATGGACATATTCTGCTTATCATACTGCCAAGTAAATACAGGATGTTGGTCTGTATAAAAGTATGTTCTGGAACAATGCCATTTTCTTTGACCCGAATTACATACATAGAAATAAAGAAAATTTTTTTCTGGTGGCAAATATGATTTTATAGGTATTAGAGTGCTTGATGGCCGTTCTAACATGAAGTAAGCTTATGTCTCTTATCCATATCTGCTAAAACATAGATCTAGTGTTTGATTGCATATTTTAATTCAGAAAAAAAGTTAAAATAATATTCAGTTCAGTAATCTTTCCTTTCAACTTAATCTTTTAATTGAAAATTTATACAATATATTCTGATTGTTGTCTTCCTTCCCGCAACACTTCTCCCATATTCTTCCTCCCTCACCTCAACAACCATCCTACTCCAAGCCTTCCTCTCTCTCTCTCTCTCTCTCTCTCTCTCTCTCTCTCTCTCTCTCTCTCTCTCTCTCTCTCCTTAGAAAACAGGCAAATGAAACCCTCCAAAATAAAACAGAATTAAATGAATAAATAATATAATGAAAAAAACATAACACACAAACACACACACAAACCTGTAAAAAATCAAATTGGAAGCTATAATATCCAAGCAAAAAAAAAAAGTGAGAGGATGAAAAAAAAGGTATCTAATAAAACAATATAAGACCAAAACATCTGCAAAATCATAACTGTATTTTGTTTTGTTCTTATAGCATGAGCTCTACCCTTAAGTATTGTTTATATATCCAGACAAGTGGAGTTTTTTTGTGACAAGCTCTTATCTCTTTGTGATAACATTCTTATTTGGTATCAAGAGATTATGGTCACTTTCCAGTATCAGATTTTGGACCATTTCAGATTTGGACCTATGCATGCTCTGTGCATGATGTCACAGTCTCTGTGAGTTCATATGTGTGTCAGTCCTCCTTTGTCTGAAAGACACTGTCTCCTACAATCTCTCTACTGCCTTCTCAATAGCTCCCTGAACCTTGAAGAGAGGGATTTGATGAATGCATCCCATTTACAACAGAGTGTTCCAAAGCCTTTCAGTCTCTGCACATTGTCTAGTTGTAAATCTCAGTATTATTTCCTATCTCCTCAAGGAGAATGCTGCTCTGATAATGGCTGAGTGAGTGACTGATCCATATGTGTAGCAGAATGTCCTTAGTAGTCATTTTATTGCTATGTTCCTTTATTTGGACAATAGTATCTGAGTTTCTTCTATGTCCATGACCTCTCTGGTCTCAGATTCTTGGACACCTGAGGAATGAGTGTCAAAGATGGGTTCCATATCATAGAGTGAGCTTTAACTCTAGTCGTGAAATGGTTGGATATTTCCCATCATTTGTGCCACTACTGAAATAGTGTTTCATTCAAGCAGGTCATCACTTTAGATGAAATGGTTTAGATCAGAGTGGGCATTTATCTTTTTCCTATGGTAACCATTCAGAATACCTACCAGTATCATAGATACTATTTATTAATAATAGTAATGATATAAAATAATATTTTTCTTCAGCAATAGGTCCTAACCATTAGTTTTGGAGAGAAACCAATAGCTTTGACTATAGCCTGGGTTGTTTGATGGCTCCCTAGGATCCTTTTTGTCAACTCAATTGTACATCACCCAGTCCAGGCACTGGAAGTTGTAACTTGGGGCTTTGTTTCTCTCCTTATTTGGTGATTTCATTTAAATTTCTTTCATATGTAAAGCTTCTTCAGTACTAATTTATCATATGACCTCTCAAATAACCTTCAGTGTTACCGAGCTGCCCTTTCCCATATTTTCTTTTGTAATCCGCTTTTTTCTCTTCTTCTTTATTCCATCCTTGTGTTCCTAACTCCCCATTTCTCTCTAATTATACTTCTCTTTCCCACTTTTGATTGTCACATCACTGTCTTTTAGTCCTTTATTTTATTCCTAATTTCTGTGGTTATTCAGAATAACTAACAAAGGCTTATAGCTCACATCCATATGCGAGAGAATAACATTATATTTGTTATTTTGTATCTGAGTTACCCTCTCTTAGGATGTTTATTTTCTTAATTTAATCTATTTACCTGAGAACTTTATGATTTTCCTAAGAGCTGAATAATATTCCATTGTGTAAGTATACCACATTTTCCTTATCCATTCTCTATTGATGCATATCTAGGCTGTTTCCAATTTCTGGATATTATGAATACAGCAGCAAGGAATATGGTTGAGTAGTGACTCTGTAGTAGAATGTAGAGTCCTTTGGATATAAGTCCAAGAGTTTTATAGCTGGTTCTTGAGTCAAATGTATTCCCAGCTTCCCGAGGAACTACCATACTGATTTTTATAGTCACTTCAAAAGTTTACACTTCCATAAGTAATGGATGAGTGTTTCCCTTACCCCACATACTTGTCAGTATGAACAAAATGGTTTTGAAGAACTATTTAGATGAACTGCATATTTATATAATTTATACCCTCCTGATGCTGTCTCCTATTCTAACCATCTTCCATTCACTCTCACAGATTCATAATCTCTTCTTTAATTATTTCTCTTGTGTGTGAGTACATATATGTTCATATATCCAAGACTAACCACTAGAGATCAAATAGTATGTGCAAGAGTTTGTTCACGCCCAAAGATCCATGTACAATTCAACCCTTGAACATAATGATAGGAACAATTATATAATAATAAGCAGAAAGATTTTAACAGCTACACAGCCAGGACATATTTTGCTAGATAGTCTCCTCCCTAAGCACAACAAAGAAAATGTACAAATGAAATTTCAACAATTATGGTTGCCAGACCAAGACCAATTTGATGACAATTGTTGATGTAACTTTATATACAATAGAAATAGCACATGGTACCACTCTAGACCAAGAACTAGAAGTGGCCAGTTGATTGGGAATCTAAGAGTTTTCATAAAGTTCCCACAGATAGCTATATGATGTTATTATAAATTTCAGTGCCTTTCAGGTGTGTTTTACCCATGTAAATTTGTAATTCAGGCAAGTCGAACTTACCAAAGATTCTCCAGAATCTTCTCCTAATTTATAATATATATATATATATATATATATATATATATATATATATATATATGGGTATTTGTGCATTAATTTGACACATTTTTGCCCTTTTGAATTTTGTTGCAACCATTGCTATTTAGTGTATGTACATAGAGTATTTTGACAAAGAAAATAAATTTTTAACATAGCCATTTCCTTTAGTGTTTTGACTTGATTCTCTTTATCACATGTAATTTAAACTTCATCATACACATTTCTAATGTTCCCATTTCAGGTTGACTCTACAGTCAAAGCTTGCTTTAGCCTTTCCGTGAGGTTTAATGAGATTTCCTTCAAGTCATTCATTTTTGAAAAGAGGGAGGTTTAATAATAGGCTTAAATTAAATGAACCTAGGTCTAGTGATAAGGTCTCTGATTTTAATTTAGCTCATGGAAGTTGCCCTTATAGTTGGAATGGTTGATTAGTCAGAGAACATGAATAGGTCCAATCCAGCCAGGAGGTGAAGGCACTATGTGATTTGATTTTAGAGATTGTAAAATGTTCACTTTTATAAAAATATTCACTGGTAAATGTTTAAATATATTTAAACTATATGAATGCAATTATTTTAATGTGAGATATAACACATTGATATAAGTAATTGGAATCAACATTATTTATCATGTTTAATGAGCAACTAACAGTGGAAGTCACTAAAGTACAGCTGGTATTTTGTGCCTAGAAATGTGTTCAGCAATTCCAACTGTAATTTCATTTATGCACTATAATTCTGTAAGTGCTGCTCATAAAATGAATTACAGTAATATCAAAAAATAAAAATAATAAAAAGTAATAAAAATCTGAGATTTTTAGAAGAGGTAATAAAACACCATTATTTCCTAGGGTTTATTATATTTCATGAACAGTAATTGAATAGTATACAATTGAAAAATTCACTCCAAAAGTGATAAGTTCTTTTAAAAAAGTAAGACACAGCAACATAATAGTAAACAGCTTTGAGGGTATAGAAAGAGATGACACAGGAGCTAAGACCAGTAGAGAGGCAGCTTGCTTAATAGAAACTAAAAGTAATGCATTGCTAGTAAACTTAGCGCCTACTGAAAATGCTTTAAAAACAAAGTTTGACACAAATTATACAGTGAGATTGGTCATCTAGAAGAATGTATAGGAAAAAGAGGTGAGATTGCCTTACATTAGCTAATAGTAGAATAGTTTAACTCTTTCATGTGCGAATGATATAGATAGCTAAGTAATGGGTAGGAGATAAAAATAGACAGAGCTGAGAGAACAGCAAAAATGTTGGATTGAGAATGTTTTTCTTATAAGTGAAAGGGAAACGTTTGATAATACCTAAAAGGGAATTAAATGTTAAAGGGGAATTTTATTGCTTTGATAACTTTGGTTGTTTTCATTACAAACTTGTGAGATACTACAATTTCTAGAAATAACTCAGAGGGGAAATTTAACCATGCAGAAAATAGAATGGAGGAATACAAGTATATAATTCTATTGGTAGACAAGATGTTACAAGACCTAGTAAATAAAGAAGGCCACATTTTAGTCTTGCTAAGTGGAACAAGATCAGAGAGGAGAGTAGTTTCTAGTCTTTTTGAAGCGGTGAAGATAATCAGTAAGGGAAAGGTCATCATTACACTATATTGACTTACACAAAAAATTAGTGACAATTTGAATATGGGAAGAGAGGGTTTGTAGTTATCCAACATTATAGTGATCAAAACTAACTTTTCTTTATGCTTCTGAAATTGTTGGGCAAAATATATCAAGCATTTGAGACTATGGTCATATTCAATGTAAAACTTAACACTACAATTATATTTAATCTTCTTTCCATGACTTCATTGCTAGTATGGTGTTGTCAAAGAATTGGTGAGGTTTGGGGAAGGGAGGATAATTTGTTGAAAAAAAAGAGCATTAGAAAGTTTGGAAAGCAAGGAGGCTCATTCTTTTAGTTTATCTGTTGCTCTAGGGAAATACATATAAGCAACATAAGGAAGGGTGACTTTGCTTACAAGTCCATGTTACTGTATATGACAAAGGGGCAGTGCAGCGACAGGCACATGAAAAAGTAGCCATGTTTCATGCACAGTCAAGAGAAGAAAGCCACAGGTTAGCATACATTCCAACTTGCTTGCTCTCTATTTTTCATTTAGTCCAAAGCTCAGCCTGTGAGATAGTGCTTATGGCATTCAGTATGGGTTTTCCTACCTTAAATGATCCAATTAAGAAAATATTTCACAGACATAGGCACAGTTCAATGTAATCTAGGCAGATCCTCATTCAGATTCCTATCCCAGGAGGTTCTACAGTGTAATCACATCAACAATCAAAATTAACCATCATAATCATGGCCTTTAAATTGTTTACAAAAGCCAAATGAGGTAGAGGTATAATAGAAGATGATAGATAATGAGAAATTGCAAGGTCAACGAATTATTTAATTACTGCCTCTTTCCCAAAATATCCAGAATCTTATAAAAACTCATTCCCAGAACCACTCAGAGAAATGACACTGTGACTTTATAATAGGCTATTGATGTTGATCAATTTACTTCACTACATCTTGGTACTAAGTTTCATAGTAGGTGGAAAGAAATTAAGTACTTGGGCACAGGGGAAAAGTTTCTGAACAGAACTCCAATGGCATATGCTCTAAGAACGAGAATTGACAAATGGTACTTCATAAAATTGCAAAGTTTCTGTAAGGCAAAGGACACTGTCAATAGGACAAAACGACAACCAACAAATTGGGAAAAGATCTTTACCAATCCTTCATCTGATAGAGGTCTAATATCCAATATATACAAAGAACTCAAGAAATTAGACTCCAGACAACCAAATTACCCTATTAAAAAATGGGGAATAGAGCTTAACAAAGAATTTTCAATGGAAGAAACTCGAATGGCCTAGAAGCACCTAAAGAAATGTTCAGCATCCTTAGTTGTCAGGGAAATGCAAATCAAAACAACCCTGAGATTCCATCTCACACCAGTCAGAATGGCTAAGATTAAAAATTCAGGTGATAGTAGATGCTGGCAAGGGTGTGGAGAAAGAGGAACACTCCTCCATTGTTGGTGGGACTGCAAGATGGTGCAACCACTTTGGAAATCAGTGTGGCGGTTCCTCAGAAAATTGGACATAGCATTACCGAGGATCCAGCTATACCACTCCTAGGCATATACCCAGAAGATGCTCGAACATATAACAAGGACATATGCTCAACTATGTTCATAGCAGCCTTGTTTATAATAGCCAGGAGCTGGAAAGAACCCAGATGTCCTTCAACTGAGGAATGGATTCAAAAAATGTGGTATATTTACACAATGGAGTATTACTCAGCTATTAAAAACAATGAATTCGAGAGGTTCCTTGGTAAATGGATGGAACTAGAAATTATCATCCTGAGTGAGGTAAGCCAATCACAAAAGAA